>NC_031780.1:3519710-3558552 GCF_001522545.3 Parus major
GTCCTGGGCATCACTTGGTTTTGTAAGGGCTTATCTCTCTCCCCCTCTCCTTTTTACTACAATTTAATCAGCAGTAGCAGCAAACATTGCTTTGTTTCAATTATTAAAGTGTTTATCCATCTTCATCTTGACCCATGAACTTTTCCATCCCTTTTTCTCCCCCAGTTCTGCTGAGGCAGAGCACTGAGGGAGCGGCTCAGGGCCAGCCCACCACTACTTCCTTTCTGGAAATCTTCAGAACAATTTGCTGATGTGGAGAACTCAAGGTAATCACGGTATTGTCCAGTTGGAATGAAGGTTCTGACGTGCCTTGATTAAAGCCCACGTGAGGGAACAGCTTGTGTGAGGCACAGCAGACATTTCCTTAATTTAACAAGCCAAGGCAGGATGAGATCCAGTTAATTTTGTTTAAACCATAATGACTCATTCCAATTGAAGTTATGGCCCTGGAGGTCAGTGGAAAAACAAGAGCCCTGTGTTGACTTTGAGCCAAAACACAGTAACTCAGGGACTGAAGGCAGGATGGGACCTGTGGCAGAAAAATGGAGCCAGCAGAAATTCCAGGCAGGCTTCAGGTGCTAAAATTTCACACACAGACCCATAGAGGAGTTTTCATTATTTCATTTTATAATCCTTCTTAAAACCTGCCCTAGCTCCTACCCAAAAACACGCTCAGGACGCAGGGGTTACCAAGTGATGCATTTTGACTGGATTCTACTGGAAGTCACGTAGATTACAGTAGCTTTCCCCTTCTGGTATAAAAATTCCGTGAGGCTGAATGAGATCACAGCCTGTAATGACAGTGTTCACTGTCTCCTAGCACCAGCAGTGATTAGAAGCAGAATTATAGCCTGGTGATTTCATGTCAGAGGACAATGCTTTATTAGAGTTTGATTTACTTAGTAATTTAAGTACACTGAATCAGAGCAGGGGAAAGTGCTTTAGAAGTAATTTTTTCGTTAGCTCGGTTATTTTTGTTTTGTTCTGTCTTTATTGTGACCTTCATCAGACTGTAAGGGCTCCTGGAAAACAGGAACAGCGCCTTTTTAACATTGTGATTCACCCAAATCTAACACTGGTGGAACAACAACGTGCCAAGGGGACAGAGAAGGTCTAAGGAAAGAAGCTGATGACCTGAGAGTGGTCATGGAATGGGGTTTTTTCCTGATTCCCATGAAGATGATAACAGCTACTCTTGATTAGCAGCTGCCCCCTGTTGAGTCACATTTAATTGCTCAGTTATTCATTTATATCACTGAGTTTTCCCATCCATGAGGTAAAACTGGTCTGATTTAGGAGTGTAGGTTCTGCACAGAGTCCAAAGGAAAGAACTGAACATCTCCAAAGATGATTCTGCTGTACTGAGCTGCTGGGAAGGGTGGGCTGACGCAGCTTCTGGGGGTATCTGTGTTCCTGCAGATCACGAGGTGTGTCCTGGCTCTGGGGCTGCAGCAGAAGAGCTCTCCAGAGCTGCTGGGGATGTCCTGACCCTGTGGGTTCCCATTCCCTGCTGCCCACAGAGCAGCCCCTGGAGCTGTGGGACAATCCCTGCCCTCCTCTCTGCTCCGAGGCTGGGATGGAAGGGTTGGAAATAACCAGAGCAAGGTGAGCGGGCAGGGGCTGCTGCTCAGGAAATCTTTCACTTCCCATTAAGGCTAATTTATCCTTTTTTTCCACAGGCACAGAAACTCCCATGCAAACACATCCTCTGCTATTGCATTTTCTGTCAAATTAACCCCCCTGCACCCCAGCCTGGGGTTCCACTGCTGCTCCTGGGGCACTGGGACACTGCTCCCAGGGAATGCATTGCCCTTGGGGCCACCTGGGGTTAGCTAAGCAGCATTTCTCCATGTTTGATTACCAATTTGAGTTAATTAATGTGCTGCATGTGATCTCTATTAATTAGAGCGTGCTCAGGCCTTGATAAAGTGTGTGTCCTCCTAGCACAACATAATGGCTTCACTAAAACCCCTACACACTGTGGTTAATTAGAAGTGCATTAGGATTTCAGTGTTTAAGGGATGAGGAAAAAAAAGAAAAAGATAAAATATCTTTTTTAATGGTTATAGAATGGTTCTAAGAAAAGCCTTCCACGAAGTGAAGGTAAGGATGGGGTTTTTTTTAAAGATGAAATTATTTGTTGCAGACAATTTTTCCCTAATTTGACAGCTTTGCTCTGTGTAATCTGTGGGAAGAGCAAGTTTAGGATGGGGAAAAAAAAAAAAAAAGCAGGGGGACACATTGCTTCAGTTCAGGAGAGGAAAGACAGTCATTTATAGCTGCTATTTCCTTAAATTTGATAGTCAGCTCTGGCCAGTTGTGTGAACTCCCAGCTCCAGGGAGAAATCCTTGTTTTTAAGGACAATTCACATTTCCTACTCATTGTGCTTGGTTTCAACCCATTTGATGCTGCACTTGGAGGCAAACCCTGCCCAAACCTGCCAGCAGAAGACCACACGTTCAAAAATAGGGACAACTAATTAACCTTTCACTGGTAGTGTGTGTTTTCTTATTTACCTGCCAATAAAGCTGAGAGCAGGATCAGCAGCTCAGCCTCAGTTCATGCCATTTTGGCTCCTGCACTCCCACAAATTTCCTGTGATTGGTGTGGGGTCCAAGCAGCAGAATATTTGTGTTGCATCCACAGAAACTTTCAGGTTTTTTTCTGTTTGTATTGATCCCAAGCCTGAAGTTCTTTGCCCTTATTCTGGCACAGCTGCCCTTACAGCCTGCAAGAGTTTAGGCTGAGCACAGAAAAGGTCTTTGTTCCACTGGCTTCCATAAAACTCTTGAAAAATAATAGCACTGAGCACTAAAGATAAAGGTTAATATATTTATTATTTACACGAATGTAAATTATATATAATATTTAAAAGAATTAAAATTTTATGAGCTGTGTGGAAGTGGCCACGTTTAAATGAGAGTTTTGCTCTTTCCCTCAGTTATCTGGAGCACAGAACCCTTCTGCACCATTAGGAATTGTGTGTTTACACTGATTCCCTGCAGCACCACTTGAACTCTTCAACTCCTCCTCTCCCAAGGATGAAATCCTGTGGCATGGAAACTCCAATGCAGTGGTGAGCTCAAATATAGATGTGAAATTAATATCAAAGCAGATTAGAGAGTATTTGCTCAGCTGTTGTCTATCCAAGTCATTTTGCAGGAGGTGAAAAGCAATCAGCTTCGTTTTAGGAGGGTTGTTTCAACCCTTAGCAAGCAGCTTGATTAAGGCAGATGCAAATGCAGCTCTGGCTAAGTTTAAAATGGTATCTGATCATGATTCTTTTAGTCTCAGGCCTCACTTCAAGTGGCTACAGGAAATGGAATGGCTGCTGGGGAAAAAGTAGCATGTGCTGTGTGGACAAAGAATTTGCCTGGGTAGAAAAACAACTTTCAAAAAAAGAGGAGAAAAACAGGGGAAAAAGCCAGCAAAAAGGAAGAATTATAAAAAAACCCCTGGCACCTCAGTTGCACCTAAGATTACCCAATATTTCTTCCAACAAAGCAGGAGGAATGATTCCCAGCCCTGTTGACTCAAACCATCATAAAAGACATTTTTAGTGCGTTGTAAAAGCAAGATCAACTTTTCCCTGCAGAAACAAGTGCCAGCCTTGAAGCACAGCAAATTCCTCCTGATCTTCTTGTCCTCAGACCTCCCTGTGGCCACAGCTCCCTGCTCACAGAGCACAGGGATGGTCAGAGGACCTCATTCCTGTGCAGATCCAGCGGGGACACAGGGATTGCTCCCTTTTCCCTGAATAGAAAGGTGGGAAGGGCCAAGGATGGTTTAGAATTCACCTTTTCCCCTCAGCACCCAGAGGGAGATGAGTGGATGAGGATGATGGCTTCTCTAGGGCTGCCTACAAATAGAGGCCAGACAAAGTTAAGGGAATAAAAAGGAATTTTATTTACTGAAGGGCCTTCAGGTACATTTTGGGCAGACAAAGCTCCCCCAAGGGCTGCACCCAAAAATGGATGATGGGTCATGGGTTTTCATATTTTTGTAAGTTTGGTCCATTTACATATTGGGGGTTCATCTTCCAATTCCAGCTGCAGGTAATGAAGTCATTTACCCCAAGTTTACTCCCGCACAATTCACTTCTGTTTCCATCTCTGGAGGCCTGAGGCAGCGAGGTGTCCTCAATTCCCAGGCCTGGAGAGGAATTGCTGCGTCTGACCAAAATGTGAAAGCAGCAGCTCAGTCTGTGTGTTTAGAGTTACACACTACAGAGCTGCAGGATTACAAATAGATGAGAAATAGCCACGCTAGAGCGCTGAGGGATCAAGGAGGGGTTAATTTTGGGAGCTGAGAGCAGGAGCACAGAGCTGCACTTCCCAGCAGATGGCTCCGTGGTATTCCAGACCTGGATCGGTCTCCAGCAAACCTTTTAACTCCACACAGATGCTCCAAGCTTTGCCTTTTCCGTCGGGCACCGGGGTCATGCTGAGGTGTCTTTTATTTTTTTATGATTACTGCTTTTCCCCTCTGATCACAGCACCAGAAACTTCCACAGTGGAATCCCAGGGCACGGAATAATCCAGCCCTGGGCTGAGTGGGGACCAACAGCTGATTTAGCCCTACTGAATCATTGGCTGCACATCTAACCAGATAAAATTTAACAAAGCCAATTAAAGCCTTCAGCGGAACACAAGGACACTTCCCCAATGGTATTCCCAGATTCAGAATTTCTGTTGTTTTGTTATTTTTTTTTATTATTTTTTTTTTTCACAGAGAGGACAATATGGGATTGATGAGTCTTGTTATTTTCCCTATAAAGAGAGGCCTTAAACACTTACAGAAGCCTGCCAAGTGCAGCCATTCAGTTCTACGCCACAGAACCAGATGAGTTTTGTACAAGTTATAAAATGCATTAATTCAAGATTATACCCCTGTATGCTGTGGAACATATGTAGGTACAGCACAAAGCTGACAATTTGTCAGGCCCTTTTCCAAGCCCTTCTCATGAAGAATGAGGTCCCATTTGGATCAATTACAAGTGAATAGGCATTACAGGCTGAAAATCATGCCTTTGTTGCTTAACAGTGCAAAATATTGTTGGTATAATTATTTTTGTATAGTCCTCTTGCCCTGTGGCGTGGATCCAAATGTGATTCCAGCTCCACCTGGCTCTAACCCAAGAGCACTCCACATCAGGCCCTCAGGATCCTAATTCTCTCATTCAGCTGACTATGACCAGTGTCTGTGTGGTTTTGCTTCAGCATAGACTGGTACGTGCAGGGAAATCCAAACAATTTTCCAGTGCTGGTGGTGTTCTCCAAAAATTGGCCTCTTCTCCTGTGCCATGCCAGCTCTTCATGAGTTTCTCCTTTGTATTGGATGCCTTAAAGTTCTTTATTCCTGAGTTGTGTCGTTATGTGACACTATTTCTCCGCTTTGGCCCCTGATATTTTGATAATATTCTGATTTTAAAACTCTGATTACACATAAGCAGCTAAGCTACCCAGCTTTTCTCAGGAGCAACTTGCAAGAAATGCATCTTCATGCTACACGACGTAAACAATTGCTAAAATATGCAGATCAGGAAAACTAATGATGTGTAATGCTAGGATGTTTTAAATGTCTTAATTTAGTTTATAGGCACTCCAAAAAAAACCCAACAAAAAACCAAAAAAAAAATCACCCCACTTAGGGAGCCAAGCATCAATAACGTGGGTCTGCTCTAGCTGAGTAATCACCTCTTGGTGATGAATTCTTAAATATTAATTTGCTGGATGCTATTCATCATGTGCAACAGTGAAGGCAAGGCAAAATCAAGGCTCCAAAAGGAGAGGGAGGGTTTTTTTAGCAGCCAAAGTGCAGAGTTGCCATTCTTTAGGCTGGCATGTCCCGTTCTCCCTGCTGTCCTGGGTCTGCCCCAGCTCCCAGAGCGTGTTTGCTGTTGGGGGAAGGCTGAGGTGCCATCCCTGGGTCCCTCCTGAGCGCAGGAACCACCCTGGGGTGCTGCTGGCAGGGAGCAGGGGCTGTGGATGTGCTCATCAGTGTGCTCCTGAGGTCCTGCACCATTCCCTTCCAGCTGGACAAAGAAATGCTGGGGCTTGGATTTTGGTAACTTTCGAGAGAAGGGCAGCTGCTGTTGGTGGAGGGCTGGGGGAATGTCTCTGTACAACAGCTCCTCTGTCATCAGGGGGTGTTTGCACAGAGCCCCAGGGGAGAGATTTAGACCCAGCTAAATTCAGCTGAGGGAGGTCAGACACTAAAGGCATTTCAGCTGCAGCCTTGGACAACAACCCTGTCTCGGTGAGTGGAGGAAAAACACCCAAGCTTTAATGCTGACTCCTGAAATGTCATATTTAAAATGGATCTAAGGCAGTTCCTCGTGGTTTTCCTCTAGGAAAACTTCACTCCTTGGACTTCACCCCTTCCCTGCCCTACGAGAGAGGCAGTCAGTTCCTCAGACAGGTGTGCAGGAGAGAAAAGTGATTTATTTCATACACCCTGAAAATAAAAGGAGCAGATTTGGAGAATTTTCTCCTGTGCTGGTTGGGTGGGGGGTATTTTAATGCACAGCTGCTTTCTGCTGCTGTGGTTATGGTCTTGCTGTGGTCACACTTTTTTTGGGGTTTTGCTGTGATCACTGGTTTGGAGATCTCTGACTTGAGGAGCAGGGAAACGTCAGGCCTGGTGGAAATTCTTTGTTCTGCTATTAAGAAGTTTTCTACAAGTATCCCAGTGTTCTGGGGTGGAAAACATAGAGAATCCTGCTATTGCTACTTATTGGTGTGGGATTATTGAGAAGTGATTTCAGCCACTTATGGCCTCAAGGGTCTAATTAAAGTGACAAGTCTCCACAGAGCCTGTGATGCTACAATACTTAGTGGCAGAAATAGGAATAAAAATCATTCCCTTTTCATTGTCTTCCTGTTAAGATGTGACATTTGACAGGAGAGAGGCATCAAGGTGGGAATTTTCATTCACTTGGAAAGCAGTGGACACCCAAAACTGGGCAGAGAAAGCTCCCTCATTTTCTGTCTTTCACGAGGGTTTATGAAGTAATAAAATGGAAATAATTCCAGCTCCATTCTCGTGGGAGTTCTGTGGAGTGCAGGAGTTTCCAGGGTCCTTCATGGATTCCCTGTGGAGTTTTCCATGGCTGACAGGCCTGGATCCATGGGTGAGGTTGTGTGATTGCAGCTCTGTACCAGGTTTTGGCTCCCCTCCCCTTCGGGCTGCTGTGAAGTTGATGACAAAACTCCAGGTAAAATCTGGAGAAGTTTCTCCACATGGACTCAGTTTTGGTGTCTGTGGCCTTCTCTCAGAGCATTCCCTTCCACCTTTGCTCGTGCATTCCCTGCCTGCTCGGGCTCCCCATCCCCAGCCAGCGAGAGCATCCAAGACTTGTGCCACAACTCCATTATTTTATCCAGGAGCTGCTGATGGAGAAGAAATCACATTCTGAATCATCAATTCCTCCAAGAGCAAAGTCTCTGAGGAACAAAGATTGCAAAATGAGGCAGCACACTCAGACCTTTCCCTCTCTGTGCTCCTCGGGCTGGTCCCCCAGGGAACCACATTTTCCAATCCTGCATCGCCCACTTGGGGAGTTGTTTACTTTTCTTTAGCACAAAATTTTTAAATGATACTTAATCACACCAAAGAGCTTTCTTTTCCTCAGACAAATTGTGTATTTACATACAATTCTCTAATTGCTTGCAACATGTTGTCTTCCAAGTGTAACACCTGCTTTGGGGAGGCTGCTAATTTAGATACAACAAGATAAACGGTGGAGTTCTGCGTTTTGTAAAGAAGGTAGAACAAAAATAATTTTTAAAATATAATTAATTAAGATTACATAATAATAGGGATAATTTTTTTTCCATATTCCATGGCAGCTTTCACAGGAAATGATTTATTTTCCTACTGAAGAAAGGAAAATTTCTGTGAAAATTCGACCTCGTTATAGGACAGAAATGAGAAAGAAAAACCACGCCTCCTGCTTAAAAATTAGCCTTTAAGGAGGTGCAGTTTTAAGTCAGAAAAGAGCCTATTTCTTGTCCTAGACCATCAAGGAGGAAGAGCTCTCTTCTCCTACTCTCCCTCTGCATCCTCGAGCTTTTCTTTCCAGCTGTCCCCATGCCTGCCAGAGCTCTGATGGAACTCACTGAGATTTCCATCTCTGCATTTTGCTTTCTTTCCCAGCCCTCGCTGCAGAGGCCTCTCCAAAGCCTTTTTCTTCCATTTGAGGCCCCCTGTGCAGTTCAGAGGGCAGTAAATGTCCTTTGAGGCTCCAGAGGCAAGGCTGGGTAATTGCTGGCAGGTAGAGCTGTGTCTGTCCTGGTGAAATCTCGCCATTCAGGGCTGCTCCCCTTATTGACAAAAGTGGGTTTCTATTTCCCTTGTTCTGCTCATCTCTTTCTGCTCTGTGTGTCACAAACTAAAGGGAATATTTGGTTCTGGCTGCAAGAGAGTTGGTGGAGATGAAGCACAGGGAAATGGCCTAGGCTGAGAAAATCATTTTGATTTTCACTCACCACGTCTGTGCATTGTCTGAGAGCGTTCATAGGAAATAACTGTGTCATTTTTATATTCAATTTGTGGCTTTTCTTCCTCCCTAGGATGTAACTTTTCTCAGTATCAAGATGTTCTTCACAAACTGCTGTTCTCTCTAGCATTTAAATGTAGTTTGTCTCCTTTTTTAAAAACGGAGGGAAAACAGGATCCCACTCTGTCCAGGTGGATGGGCTCTCACCTCCAAGCTTTGTTGTGGTCCATTCCCTGAGTGGGAAACCCAGTTTTCTATGGCTCCAGAAATGTTTTTCCCTTTTGCCTGTGGCCTCGTTATCTGTTCTTCACGTCCTTACAAGCCACAGACTCTTGGCTGTGCTGAAAATCCCCCACCTCCCATCCTTGAATCCCCAAAGCATTCCCAGCTCCATCCAGCTGTGCCCATCCCCTCCCACACCTCACCTGAGCTGTTTGTAAAGGAAATATGACCAAACCTGTTACCCAAACTCAGCCATCACAGAAAAGGGATTTAACTGACCTTTGTGGACTCACACACGAGTCTGAACAGAACTCAGGTCTTGTTCTTTGAGCACTCTCTTCCACCATGGAGAGTCCCTGTGCCTGTAAAGATGGCTCTGTTAAATTCACTGCAGTGCCTTTGATAACTGTGACAAGTTGCAGTTCTGCCACACAATTCAGGGCTCTGATTGCATTTACAGAATATTTACAGAATTGTGTAAAGTCACTTCATATATATTTTCTTTTCCTGCCCTGAGGAAGATATTTATTTTTACATCTGGGTCTGGCTAAATCCTAAATGAACACATATGGAAGGTGCAGGAGGGAAATGTGGGATAACAGAGGCTTTTTCTTTGTACTCGGAGTCCATTCTGTGCTGCAAGCAAATAGCCTTGCCACCTGCAGCTACTTGCAAGCCAAAATGAAATGAGCTGATGTTCTCTGTCCTTTTCCAAGCATCCAGGTGTCCACTGGATGGGAAGTGTGATTGCCATGGGCAGGGCTGCTGCAGTGCCAGCACGGAGCCCAAATGGCTCTGTCTGGAAATTGCCCTTTGCTCTGCTCTGGGGCTGAGCTGTGCCTCGTTAACAGGGAAACAGTTTGTGCTTTAATGGTTCTGCTTCGGCAATGAATATGATTCAAAGTTCATTAAATCACTGAGGTCTGCTTGTTGAATTCAAAAGCCTTTAAACAAGGTCTTGGACTCCTTTTCAGGGAAGATACAGAGCTTCATTTGCAAGGTACACCAGACTCTTTCCATCCTCACCCATCTTCTGGTCTCTGACAGCATTGTTAGCTACATTTTTTAGAATTACAGAGTGGTTTGGGCTGGAAGAGACTTTTAAATATCCCAAACCAACCCCTGTAAGCAGCTTGGAAATCTTAACTGGGTCAGGCTGCTCAGAGTCTGACCTGGAATGTTCCCAGGCCTTGGGCATCTGCCCCCTCTCTGAGCAACATCTCACACCCTCCCAAAAAACTTCTTCCTTATATCCAGGCAGCACTGCTGGAATTTTGCTGTAGAAAAAGTGCAGCACTGTTGAAATCAAAGCTTTGTTTGTCAGCACTGCCTGAGCATTGCTGAAGCTCAGGGCTCAAGAAACTGCAGCAAAACAGAGCCACTAAGCAGGAACTCTTGCCTGCAGGGAGGGGATTCTTCTCCAAGTTCCACTGGGTTTTGTTGTTGTTCTTTTGTTTTATTTGTTTCCTCTTTTAGGGATGACAGTGATTGTGAAAACAATCAACCCCCTCATCAGCTGCACCCATTTCTGGGCTCTGAGACTCTCAGTGTTTAGTTACTCAGAACAGTTCTTTTGGAAGACCAGTTCTGTGCTTATTTCAATGATTTAAATCTGTGTGGGAAATGTCTGCTGGGCTCCTGACCCCCAGAGACATCTGTGGCTCAAACTTTCCCATTTATGATGTGATTGTCATGGCCTCATGGTCCTGTGGTCTGGGTCACACAGGTGGGATGGATCACATGGGACATTGCCAAATCCATGTAAACAGAGCTGCACAAATTTCAGCAGGATTTGGATCAGCTCCTCAAAAAAAAAGGAAAAAGAAGAAGTTTCTCCATCTGCATGCAGAGTCCCCATCTCCCAAACTGTGCAGCATCCCTCAGAAGTATTTGTAAACATTTCAGCACGTTCATTGCTATGCTGCTGCCTGTCCAGTCCTTCACAGAAATCCATTCTGATTTCCCATTTCTGCAGGGATGTTTGCTTATCTTCTTTCAACTGTCTTGGCCTTCAGGAAATTGAAACAGAAGGGCTCAGACCCCCTGCCAGAGATTTTGTTTCACAGTGCTCTGGTGCTCTTTATGGCTGAATGATGAATACCAATTTAATTATACTTGGGAGCCCTGGCTGAGTTTTCTTTTGTTAAGTCAGAAGTGTGGAAATGAGTTCCAGCTACTGTTAAAAAATTGTTACAGTACTGCCATAAAATACAGAATTTCCACTGTACATGGCTTGTTCTACAGCCCTTCTAAATTGAACTCAATTAAGCTGCATGTTTCCTCTACTGTCAGAGATATAAAACTGCTCCAGTCACATGTGGGATGTGGTAATGCATTAAATCAGGAGATTGTCAATACCTCCACACCATGTCCTAAGGTGCCCTCTGCTGAAGCTCCTTTTAAATTAGTGTGAATGGCTGCAGGTGTAATAAATACATCTCTATATTCAGGACATTTGTTATGGAGTGGAACCAAGGGTTTGCCACAAGAGGAAGGAAAATTTTTGCTGCTTTAAGGCTCGTGAGCAATGTTTGTGAGCAGAGATGGATAAAGGAGTGTGATCACTGTAAAATTCCTTTTGTGGAACGGGTGAGGATCCTTTATGTGGACAGATTTTGTTTGAATTTTGTCTTTCTGTGGAAATATTACAGAGAACATATGCTTCTGAAACAAGCTGGTGCATTTCCAGAGATTTCAGTGAAGTTTCATCCCTTAACATTGGCAGAAAAATTGAACTTGTTTTGGGAAAAGAAAAACAACAGAGCAAAACATATAAGAACCTGATGCAAAATTCCCTTAAATTCTCAGTGACCTCTGTGGGCACTTCATGAAGCACTAACATTATTCATAATACCTGGTTTTGAATACTGTTCTCTCTCTTATTGCTGCTTCTCTCCTCACACCCCTTAAAATTTACTTAGCAACACTGGTATTGAAATGGCATTTCCTAATATATGTGCTCTGGCTGACAAAATGTCAGTAGACTGTTAAAAAAAATCAAAAAAAAAGGAGGAAATTTATTTATTTCTCTCTGCAGAAGTGGGAGGAGATGAAAAGCCCCATTGTCAGCCACCTCTCAGAGTAGGCAATTAGGGAGCAGCAGTGTACTATTCACATTCAGAGCATAATTCAATAAATACATGCTGCATGCTCACATTCCACAGCTGGTAATTACATACAGATGCAATCAACAGGTCTTTTCCAGCGTTTTTACAAACCTCATTGAACTGCTGAGAAACCTCAAAGTGGAGCACACCCACCCCACACACTCTCTGCTCTAACTCTAACCCCTAAATAAATTAATAAATAGAAAAACACTTGGACAGAAAGGAATTATCTAAGGAGAGAATTAAAACTTCAGGGTGATTTCAATTATAGACAAGCTCCTCAGAGGTCAGCTTTTAAAACAGTGCCCATCACTTGCCAGGGGGATGTTTGGGGAGGACAGGGTTCCCCTGTGCTCAGAGGGGTGAGGCAGAGCATCCCTGTGCCGAGCTGCTCTGCACTCCCAGCTCCCAGGGGATGAAGGTGCTGAGGAGGAGGAGGAGATGTGCAAAAGGAGGTTTCCTTCCTCCTCCTCTTGGGTTCAAAGGTGTCACTCAGAAGTGCCATTATTTGTTTGAAGCGTGGCAATGCCTGTGCAAACCAAAATATTATTTTCATGCATTTTAACAGCTGTTGAAATGCAACCAACACTTGTGGCTTAGGCCAGTTATTCCTTCTGAGCTCTCAGACAGCATCAAACATGAAACTGGGATTACAAGATGTGTTGTTTGCTGTTCTGAGTGCTGCAGAGCTCTCAAATCCCTCATGGCCAGGAGAAAATGAAAGATCTAAGAAGTCCTGGTGACCCTGAGCAGACCACGAGGGAATGATCTGGGGGGGAATTCGTGTGTTCCTACAGTTTTCCTTCCCATAGCTCTGAAAGTTTGCAGCTCCCTTATCACTTTCTTGGCTCCAAAGAGAGCAGGGAATTTTCTCACCCTCCACTTCATTTGCTGCGAAATTGATAAAAAGTTGTAGCTAATGGGAGTGTGTGGAACACAGATGGATGAGGCACTGGGAGAGACATCGGGAGCTCTAACTCTGATTTATGGGACGAGTGGCTTGGGGCCACCTGCAGTAAACCACTTGAGCATTGCTCACAATCCTTAAATTGCATCCCCAAAGTATTCCAGCTGAATGCTGGAGTCACCAGGCTGGGCTTTCTGCTGCTCCCATTCCTCACTGAGTCTTAAAATTCCTCCCTGCACGAGGCCCAGCTTTAGGAGGACGTTTGGAGGGTAGTGTTCATTTTGTGACAGGCTTTCCTCCTCTGAAATCCACATTTCCAGATCCTTTCCCAGTCCCTAGGATGTTTTTTTTGGGAAAACTCAGTGGACTGCATCTTTAGGAGAAAAGCCCCTGGGGTGATCAACTGGAATGTTGATGCACATCTCATTTCTGCACCTGGTTGTGCTGAGTTGTGAGTGGGAGCTGTTCCTAGGCCACGGGGCTGGAAATTTTATTTTTCCCAGACTATAGGTAAGGATGGTGTTAGAAACTCATGGGAAGATGGGACATAATGTATCCCACAGGGACAGATAGCAATCTAGAGATGAGCAGAATTATCACCCTCTGCAAGGCAGAGGAAAAGGGACCAGGTTGCACCAAGTTAAAAATTGTGCTGAATGCTCTGTTTGTAATTGTGTGTAAATTGTTCAGCCTGAACGAGGAGCAAGGAAAAAAAAAAAAAGAAAGATGATTCTGCACCATATGCTATCAAATGGAATTTTCAGGTCCTCAGTGAAATTTTGAGTAAAAGCTGCATTACCTCTGTGAAGGATGGTCCTGAAGGACAGCAGGAGGGAGCAGGAGTGTACTTTGTGTTTAGGTTCTCGCAGTCTGATTCAGCTTCATTTCATAATCTCCTGTAATTAGATGTAGCTTTTCCCCACGTCTTGAGCGCTCATTTACCTTTGGAAAGGATTTTGTGCTCAATGGGTGGAAGGTGTTCATTAAGCACGAAGCATCACTTTGTTTAGCTGGTGATTGAGCTGAGGGCCTTGCACAGGTTTATAGCAGAGCACAAACCAAGGCAGAGAGAAGGAAACAATCCTTCAGTTCAACTGGAAACGGAGAGAGGCACAGCTTTGCTGCTGAGTCACTCGAGCTCCACAAAATGCACCTCATTTCCAACCTCTCTGCTATCAGAGCAAGGACTGATGGTGTTTTCTTCAGGTCTAAAATGCACCAGACTTGGAGACTACTCTAGCCTCCTTCATCCCAACCATCCCAAGGTGTTTGGAGACTTTGTAGGGGAATCATTCCCCATGGGACAGATGGTGGCAATTGCTCACTGTGAGCAGGACGGTTCTGGGGTGTCTGAGGAGGGTGGGTGGCCCAGAATCTCAGTAACCCAAGGGCAAAACTGGGCCCATTGTTCAAAACAGATAGAGTTTTTTAGTGTTCTCTGAAGAGCCCTTTGCATGTGTGGCAGGGATTTGTTTCTGGCTGATACCCACCAGACCAGCCAGGAGGGTGGGAAACTCTCCAAGGTGTTTGTGGCCCGATTTCAAACTGGAGACCAAGCCAGCTGTAGAGCAAGGACAATTCCCACTTCTCTGAACTGCTACAGGCCAGGCCCCAAATGTTTCTCCCATAAAATGTTTGTGAACTGAGCAGTGATCCTGCTCTGCTCACCCTGGCTGTGCAGGCACTGAGCTGCCAGCCTTTAATTCAGCACAGCTCATCTCTCCCTGCCACATCTCACACTCATCCCGCAGGCTGAAGCTTCCTCATTTCACTTTGTTTCCCTAAAAGCAGCCAGCCATAAGCTCGTGGATTCAGACTCTTTTAAGGAGCCCCCTGCCTCTGCTGTCTCTGTATTCAAGCAGACACAAGGGTCAGTAGTTTTCCACCATTTCCTCCTCATCTCCTGCTCTGCTTCTTCCAGCCTGGGCCAGTTTTTCATTAAGGAGAGCTCAGCAGTGGGAAGAACACATGGGGCTGCAAAAGCAGAGAGGCTTTTTTTCCATTTCCCACTGCCATATGAGTTTTTTATTTGGAAATGTAAGCACAACATGTGGCAGGCTGTTCTTCCAGCCACTGAACTGGTGACTCTCCTCTCTGTACGTATGGATGGGGGAAAGGAAATCTCCCCCAGTACTGATCCTTCCTAGGCAAAGGCAGTGGAAGCCTGAAAGATTATTCATCATCCCCTTCTATTCAGACAGTCTCATGTGGTGAATTTTATTTTTATTAGAATACAAAAATATTTAAAATTTGCACCATCAGGAGGCTGTCTAAGCACTGCAGTCTGTTTCATGCCTTTAAATCAGAGCTGTGTTAATCAAAATATTTGCCTTGGAATTGAACAACCTCTTTACTGGTTAACCTGGGCTGTTCCCTGAAATGCTCAAGTGGGGCATAAATGAAAAGTAGAGCCCCAGGGTTTGATTTGTTCCTGCAGACTTTTATTCTTGCCCGTGTGAGGATGGCAAATGCTAATCCTTGACTAGGGACATTTCTTCCAGGTGATGAGGTGCCTGTTTGCAGTGGCTGGGGTTTGGAGAGGATGTCCAGGCGATCTGAGGCAGCTCCCAGCAGGGATTTGCAGCTGAAGGGTGCCTCTGTCTGCAGAGACACCAGCCTGGCCTCTTGTGATCGCCTTCCTGCTCGTGCTGGGGGTACAGAGCTGAATTTAGTCCTGGGTGTGGAAAATGTCAGGGGGGCTTTGTGGTTCCTGCCAGCAGTGCTGTGACACAGAGTCACTCTGGGTTGTGCTGGATGGACACCCCCAGTCTGTGCCATCAGAGGAGACACATCTGGAGGGGACCTACAGTGTCAGGAAGCTGTGAATTAATCACATTTTGGGAATGCACAGCTGTGCCAGGCTGGGAGGCAGCCCAGGGGCAGAGCCTGAAAATCCTAATTTCAATCCAGGGATTTCAAATCACCCCTCAGACACTTTTCTTAGGTCTGCTGGAAAACACCCTCCCAGAAGGAGATGCTGCCATGGGAACAGCAAAGGGAGCCCTTTAATATTCTGTGCATTGAGCAGCCTTACTATCAATATGCTTTTAGGATGGCAGCATTGCTGAGTTTAATGATTAAAGATGCAAAAGTGCAGTTCGGTTCTGGACTTCCCAATGAAAATTAGACCCTCCAGAGATTATGGATAAATGACTACATATCCCAGAAAGTAATTTGAGCAAGTTCCAGATCACTGACCAGAAGAAAATTCAACTACTGAACACAAAGACATGTTTGCAGCCATGAACGCTATCTGACAGGGTAACTAGATTATGTCAGATTCTGCTTACAGGCAACTGAAAATAAATAAACCTGAAAAATTACTTCACAGGGTATGACTGTAGGTGGTGAAAAATACCACTCACCAAGAATTGTGATCCCGACCAGAATTACCTTTATGTTCCTAATCTGCTCTCAAGGCTTCTTTTTTGTCTTTAAAATAATAATAACAATAAAAAAAAGCTACAACCTTAATATTTCTTACATGTCAGCTCAGACCCCCTTGGGTTAATACATTCTGCAGTCTTGTTGTTTACTTCTCATTAAGCTAAATGTTTTATGCAAATCATCTGACATAAAGCCAGACGACCAATCTAGAAAGGCTGTAATTCCATCTGATGAGTTCATTCAACTGAAATCTGTACTTAATTTCCATAATTATACTACCCTATTCTCATAATGTGAACTGATTGCTGCAAAAACACAAAATAAGTGAAATGCTTTCAGATTTAAAATATGAAAATGATACGTCCCTTTGGGCGCAAGAGTTATGTTTTACAAACAGTTTCTCTATTTTCTTTATTTTCTCCAACAAAATATCTCTTTATTTAAGGCTTTGCCAGCCTCATTTAAAGACTATTAAAATGATAAGAGCTATTTCTAATGCAGTGTTGCCTTGCTAGTAAAAAAAAAATTAAAAATAAGAAAAAAACAGGGGAAAAGAGAAGAAAATTGAGGGAAAGAAAAACCCAACCACACCAAGGCATTAATAATTATATTAATGCATTATGCTCAAAAGCCTGAAGATTGCTGTCTTGTCATGGAGCTTAAACTCAGAACAAACTGGCTGTGTTCTTGCTGACAAGTCTAAGTATCTTTTTAATTATAGAATCAGACAAATGAAGTTGCTGCTGCACCAATCGGGCACGGGCAGAGCTTGGCTCAAAGGAGCTGCCAAGGGCCTGAACTTTTCCTTGGGAAGCTCAAACCTTCCAAAGTCAGCCTCAAAGATGTCCTTTGGCTCTCAGGCCAGAGAGGAAAGCTGTGCTCCAGCTTTGGGCTGGGTTTGTGGAGCTATTTGAAGGAATCTGCTTTATAAAACAGAGATAATTTTCAGCATGCCCCTTCCTAAGGTGACAGCCCTAAAATCTAAGTCACTAAGTCACCAGAAGACCAGGCTTTTTATCTTTTATTTAATTTTTTTTCCTTCTGTCTGGTTGTATAACTAGAGCTGTCTTACTTAATAATTACAGAAATTTATGCTGAGCAGCACTCAGCACACCTGATGGGAAGGGCAGGATGCAAAGAGGTGTTTGAAGAGGTTAAATGACATTAACCTGGTGGTGTCACCAACCCCTCCCTCTCACCTGTAGAAAGGTGCTGTGATATTCAGAAATGTGGATTTCCCTGCAAAAAATAAAAAAAAGTGCATTTTAATATTTTTCTGTCTCTTGCATAGAACAACCCAAACATTTCCTTGGATTACTCAGAAAAGCAGTGGCTATTTTTATGTAAAAGGCACTGATCCCCCTCTCAGGTTGACCCAAGAATTGCAGTTTCCTTCTCCAGTGTCAAGGGGGTGCTTATTTATATCACAATTTGTGACCACCCATCTGTCTGTCCCCATGGATTTGTGGTTCCAAATCAATTTTTTAATCTAGGTGCTCACTCCTGCTTGGTAACTCTCTCTTTAGTGCTGCAGCAATTCAGCTCTGCTAATGATAATTGTAACCTTGTTTTGAAACCCTCCCTCCTTCTCTGTGGGGGGAAAAAGGCAAAATTGCAGCAGTTTTATTTCTGTTATCCTTTTAATTGTCCTCATCTCAGGCGTTTCTGGACTTGTCTGGGTGTTAGCTGGTTTCAGGTTTTGCCTGAACTCTGTGTGCTCTGAACTTGCAAAGAGCTGGAAAATGCAGCTCAATTTTTTTTTTTTAAAACCTTCCAGAGGTTTGAGTGTGCTGCAGATATTCAAACTCAGATGATGGATGGTGAAACCAGTGAAATGTGCCACGCTGCTGTGAGCCTGGGCAATAATACTGCTCCAGGAATTCTATGGGATGCAGATAATTCTGCTCTTACCACATGACCTTTCTGGGGAGGGAAAAAAAATAAAAAAAATAGAAAAGAGAGCAGAATCTCTTTATAGCTTTCTAATAAAAATAAGAAGTAATCCTGTTAAATTCAAGCTCATCCAGCTAAATCACTTGAGCTTTCTCATATCCCTGCTTTAAATATCCTCTGCTGACTTTGCTGAAATGGGAAACACTCCTGGATAAACAGCAGCTGGCCCTGCTGGGTGGGGAGAGGGCTGGCAGCACATCTGTCAGTGCTGGGAAATGCAGAATTACACTCTTGGGTCACAGAGAAGTTCGTGGGGCTCTGGAATTTGGGAATTTCTTAAAGAACTGGGACAAACTCGGGACTTGTGTGGAGTTGCCCAAGTCTCCACTCTGGTTTGTTCTGTTTGAGCAGAGCCCCTTGCTGGGACACTCAGAAGGATGAGTGTCACTTACTTAATTGCCACTATCACTTCCTGGAGCAACTGGTTATTCTGGAAGAATGAATTCTCGCTGATTTAATTAGTTTAATGGCCTGGCAGTGTCTAAACCCAGAAAACTCGTTCCAGCTAACTGGAAAGCTCTCTGGGCTGAAAACAAAGGTTGCTCATAGCCTCACGGATTAATAACTTGATATTTTTAAAGTCAGAACTCAGAAAAAAGTAAAAAATATTCCATAAACCAAGTCCTAGGAATTTCACAGTTGAGAAAAGTCCCTTTAAGAAACTAAATTGCATTTTGCTTGTCTGCAGGAAAGGCTAATGAGGCCAATTGGAGAGGGATGTCATTTGTTCTGAAAAGGGTTGGCCATTGTAGATTCCTTCATCTATTGGAGAAAATGACCTAATTTTAGTCCAGATGAGCCTGCTTTGGAAACAGCAGTTTGGATTTGTGTGCACTGAATGATTCTGCTTTCACTGGGCTTATTTGCATGAAGCAATTTGGATGTAGTTTGGTCATAAAAAGACTCTTGTCTGTATTTTCCTGGAGTTTTCTAAGTGATAAACTGTAGTATTTACTTAATGAGGAGCATAAGAATATTTTTCCATTGTCAGTGGCTCCCTGGGATTTACCTGAATCAATCTCAGTGTTTTATTGCCACAATGTTCACCAAATACATATTTTTGTTTATATCTCTCCCCCCTTCCTTTTCCTGCCATTCGAAGTTACAATAATTCCAATGGGTTTGATTTATAATACACAAAATTTCCAGCACAGATTTGCACTCCAGCTGAGCAGATAAAACCATTAATATATTTTTTTAATTATTTAAATTAAAATATTTTTATTGTGGTGGCAGGTGCTACCATTTCAATTTACCACACAAACAGCACCACTTTTATTTTTATCTTTTTATTTTTATTTTTCCCTTAATGAGATCTCTGTGTGCCTCCCAGAGCTGCTGGTTTGTGATCTGGGGAATGGAGGGGATGAAGCTGCTGGGGTCACTCTCTTGCCACCACAGCTCTTCTCCTTCCAGCCCTGCTCCCTCCTGGCTGCTCTGCTTGGAAATACTTATTTCTTGTTTATTTAATGTGTAAAGTGCCTATTTAAAGTGATATCCAACATATAATAACAGAGAATGTGGTTCTTAAGTCTTATCTGCAGATTTTCTGAATATCAGGCATTGGGAGCAGAGGGAGTTGACTAATCATCAAGAAAGTGCCTGAGAGAAGAATTTTCAGATTTTCACTTAGGCACGTGCTTCTGCCTCTTTACATCCAACAGGGCTTTAAACCCAGCCCTTAAAAATGAGATTTTAATGTTGTTTGCACCAGGTGGAAACAAAATAGGATGAAATAAAGAACTGAAGAGAGACTTGGGGGATAGAGGGGTGCCATTATACAGAGGGAAAATATTTAGTATTTAATAATAAGTATTTATGAACATCTGCAAATATTATTGCGTTTTATGTGAAGCTCCTCTGGTAACAGTTTTGTGTTCCTCCAGGCTAAAGGGAAATTCATTGGGAGAATCTCTGCTTTGCTGGATGATCTTTCTGAGAGAAGTGGATCAGGGTGGAGAAGGAGGAGGGAAATAGAGCAGCCCCTGGGGAGGCAAAAGGGATTAAATTGAGGTGTGTGGGTGGAAATCTCCTTTGCAGTCTTACATCAATTTTACAAACCCACAAATTAATTGAGGTGATTCAGGACAGCTTAAACCATTGGAAGGTTTTACCCACTGCTGGTCTGAAAGGTTTCGATGAAAATATACTCTGAATGCTGGCTCAGTGATTGGAATTCATTGGCTACCAACCCAACACCTAATCAGAATCTATTACTGCAGCTCCTCCTAACAAAAAAACGTATGTTCTGGAGTGTAATTCCACTCAAATTATCTTCCACATCCATGGATTCAGCCCCCTCATCTTCAGAGAAACAATTGTGCAGAGCAAATATTGGCACGTCAAGCTGCCATCCCTATTGTTCCGGGTTTTGCATTACATTTGGAAAATAAACTTGATTTTAATTTTGCTCCAAACATCATATGATAATCCCTGCACGTTTGCTTTACAAATATGCTGTCTAATTGGTAGCCTTCTAATTAAGTTCATATGCAGAATGGTTATATCAGGTGACCATCTCAAGCATTGGAACCTTTGGAACCCCCAGAATTTCTGGTGGCCTGGAGTGGCAGTCCCATCTGCACGAGGCACACGCTGTTATAAAGCCCTTTAATCCCACGAGCTTCTGCCTAAGGGATTTAGGAACAGATCTCACAGTGCTGATACAAGCTGAGCCTGATCAGGCTAAGCTGCCCAAGATCCTTGGGATCATCACCAGGGTCTCCACCTGGCTGCAAACTCACACAACTGTCCCCACACACAGGATTTTAAAGTTTATTGTACAGGTGAAGCCAAACCCTTGCCCAAAAGTCACAGTCCTGGACACTGCAGTGAGCTCAGGGATAAAATGGGAATCAGGAATTTCCCTGTTTTCCTGCTGCTGGAGCAGCACAAGGGGTGTTTTTTGAGCGTGCCTGTGCTCAGCAGAGCCCTGTCTGGAGCCGATAGGGGAGATCAAGCTCTGCTGGAGCTCTGCTGACACATCCTGGTGCTGCAATCCCTGTGCTAATGCCTAATCCTGCTCCTTCACCCTGCCTCGCTGAAACACCTCGCCAGCAGATTGCCAGAGCCACAGCTCGCTCTGTCTGCACTGCCTGCAGCTGTACATGAGGCTGCATTGTGCAGAGAGAAGGAATAAACCCATTATCTGCTTAGTCCCACTGCTGACAGTGTGGCCATGAATAACGAGAGCAGAATTTGGTTGTTAATCCTTCATGTGCAATTAATTTCTCTTTCAAGTACATGCTCAGTTCCTCCTTGAGCCCGTGTAAATTACTGGCATCTGTAGCATCCTTTTGCAGTTGTTTCCCAGCCCTGCTGTGTGTGGTGGCAGGAATTACCTCTTTCCAGGAGTTTGGATTGTGCTCTTTGCCATTTATTCACACCCCTGCTTTTCCAGGGATACAATAGTGAACGGCTAGTGAGAAGTTATTGCCTCTCCATCCCTTCAAACCTGGCACACTTCTGTCATACCCCACCAAATGATTCTTCTCCTAGGCTGAGTAGTCCCAACTTATTCTATCACTGCTTTTATGGAGAGTTATTAGACAGCCTAGTTTCCACTTTCTGAATTTTTTCCACTTGTAATATATTCCTTTTGAGATGAGAGAGCCAGCCCTGTGCCAAATATCCAAAGTCTTTCTGTAATGGCTCCTGATGTGGTACACAGGGTTGTGGCTGCCCTTTCCTCAGGGCTGAGATATTCGGGTCTCTGGGATCTCCCTCTCAAGGGCTTTTAGACTTACTTTGGCTTCTAAATAATCTTCTTTTTCTTTTTTTTTTTTTTTATTTTTCCTTTATTTCTTTGCCTTTTGTCTGTATGCTTTTTTGTGATGTGTGCCCTTTACCAAATAATTCTTCTTAAGAGAAATAGTGAAATAATTAGAACCAGCACTTCCCCCCTTTTTGAATTGCTGGGGAAGGTGGTTACTTGGAAGCCAGTTGTGCCTCTGGAGCTTTCCCTGTTCTCTAAACTCAACGAAGGGCAAAAAAAATAATGAAAGCATGAAATCTGAAACTGACTTTGTTATCAGTATGAACCTTGGATGTCTGTCTGTTGTCACCCAGTCCTTGTTATGGGTGAAATCCAAGGCCACCTGAATTCCAGCTGGTGTAAATTTGCAGTGCCATCAGCAGCAGATGGACTGTGGGAACATCCTGCTTCATCTTTACTGCCAGTTCCTGGATATTTGGGACCAACAGCTGTGCCCCAAAAAGGTAAAACAGGAATTATTCCCTCCCTTTGAGGCATCCCCTCCAGATTAGCTTTGTTCTGTTTCTCTCAGCCCCTTTTGTGCAGGAATGTTCACCTGTGAGGCCGTAATGAGCACCTTGTTAAAGCCAGGAATATTTCACTTTGATCCTTGGGAGGGATGACAAGCTCCCTGCATAATCAGAATGGCTTGGGCAATCAACCTCAGCAGGAGCTTATTTTTTACTTCTAGTTCATTTATAATCCATACAATATTTCACTGTTCTTTAAGGATATATCTTCACTTTTATATATATTTTATATGGACTTTACATTATGGCTTCTCAGATGAGAGTCTTAATGTGAGATCATGCATACATTACCCACACACAAATAAATTATACATGTTCTATTACTTCTCCTTTTCCTTCCTCACCTCTCATGTACGAACTGAGATACCAAAAATATAATATCTTGATACCAAAAATGTGTATTAAATGCCTGCTTAGGGTATTCCCACTTTTCTGATACGTTACTTACTTCTGTTTATTGGACTAGAGTGGAGATTAAAATTGGAAAAGATATTTTCATAGTTTGTCTGCTTTGGAAGAGAAATCAAAGAGAATGAACAGATTCCTGCACCAGTGGAGACACAGATTTAGTGTTAGCTTGCAGGAGAGACTGATTGGAAAGAGGAATGACTCGGCTTGGTAACTCACATTTATGATGGATTATAAACCACAGTGATTTACTATTTAATGCAGGGGGAAGAACTGTGGCATTTCTAAGCTTTGACTGAGGGAAGGAATGAAATATTCACAGAGTTCTCAGCCCACAGGTGGCCAGTGTTATCCCAACAGAAATCCCCACAGGTTGTAGGTCAGGCAGCAGGCAGGGCTCTGCAGCAACCTGGCTTTTTAACAGCAGCCACTGGAGGAGGGAGGAGTGGGAATTAAGGATGCTGAAGTGAATCATCTGCTGAATGGCTGGGAAACCGAGTGCCCTGTTTCTGAACACAACATTCTGGAGGACTTGGAGACATCAGAAGGGCTTGCTGCAGAAAAGAGTGGCAGAAATAGCTCGGAGCTGTGATGAGCTGTAAGCGAAATACCGAGAATCCGCTTTGTTTTTTTCCTACTGCTCAGGGAGACAGTGGAAGAGGTAACTACCCACGGATTCCAGGTCAGCATTCCCTGCCAGAGCAATCCTCTCATAGCAATAGCTGTGGCCATCATGGAACATGACAAGTGCAGGATGACTGTCTCTCCCTGAAAGGTGCATTTCAGGATGTTAATTAGAATTTCTTAGTGAAGTGCAGCTACACTGCAAAATATTTATGTTCTCAGTGCCTGTGCTGGGGTTTGGATCAAGTACTTTGGGGAAAATAGCACGATTTTTGAGGAAAATAGCATGATTTTGGTGCCTCACTGTGCTGTGGCTGGACTGAAAGCTGGGAGAATACTTTTCATTCTCCACTCCCACCATCCCTCTTGAGATCTTATTTAAGTTCTGAAAAGAACTTTCAACAAAATTGAGTTCAGTCCCTCTCCAGACTTCATTTCGTGTGAATCTCCCACCAAGCAATTTTAATCACAATCGCCAACCTAAGAGTAATTTTAACAGAAGACACATTTGTACCTGTCAGTGTTCATTCCAGAAACCTTGATCTAGATGTGAAATTTGGGGAAACACAAATATACAGAAAATTCCATGCATGCAGCTGAAACAATTTATATTCTTCATATTGATTATTTGTAAGTGAACACCCAGCCAATAACTATTCAAATGAATTTATTGGGGCTGAAATAATGTCAGAAACTCAACAGCTTTTCATGTACAATTCAGCACAAGGAAAGAGGTGAAATAATGTACAATTGTAGCTTGAAATTTCTATACCAAGGCATTCACCCTCATTTTCTCTGTCTCCCTCCATTAGTAGCAGGAGGGTGAATCCTTTCTGGAGGGATTTTCTCAGTGCTGGGTGTGTGTGATAATGTGCTGAGACTTTTCTCATAAGAGATCAAACTGACTCCTTAGATCCAACTCCTTGGTGTTCCAACTAATCTGAATCCTGTGTCTGGTGTAAAAAATTCATTTTCACGCTCTCCCTCTGGAGATGGATCACGATGGGAGAGGAAATCCAGCTCAGTGAGGGTCCCTCTAGGGATGGAATCTCAAACCAGACAACTTCAGGGAGCTTCAAACCCAACTTTCACTCCTCCTGGGTCAGGACACCCACACCAGACCAGCACTCAGCTGCTCTCCCTGAAGTGTGGATCTACTCCTAACAGAGGTTTTGGGAATAAGCTCACACAAAGCTTATGTGAATGGGGAAAAAAAAAAAAATTGCATTTCTAAGAAAAATGCTGCTTGTAGAAAATGCATTTCCTTCTTGCAGTGGCATTCAGTAAGAAAATGATCCCCCAGCACATTCCATCATGCAGAAAGCAGCACACTGCAGTCTGTGCTCTGCAGTCCTCATGCTCCGACATCCCTTTCCCTGACCCCATTATCTGCATGGCAGCACTCTAGAATTAAATTTGCAGCCTTGTAGAAGTAGACTGTGCTTCTCACAGTGAGCATTCCTTTCCAGCAGAGCTGCTGAACACCTTTTCTATTTTTTTAATTTTTTTTTTTGTGCAGCAGCAGCTACAATCTGTCTGTTCACATCTGTTCATGCAAGGGCCCTAATTTATGAAGGCCTCTCTCCTTGCCAGCAGATTGTGTTCCCTGAAATTCTCTTTTAAAAGAGTAACTCTCAATAAGGAGCATGAAACAATCTGGTGGAAAACACAACATGGGGTTTGGTGGCTTTATTTTCCCAGCTGTGGGGTGCAGTCCATTGCAGAGGAGTGGATTAGACACACCAAGGTACAAGCAAACATCTGTATTTTCTTGAATTTCTGCAACAAACATGCATAAATCAGTTCTTAAATACTCCACTTCTACCCCCCAAAATGTAAAGATAGATGTCATTTAGCCCTGAGCTGCTTTTTGGGTGTTGTACTTCCACTAATCTTTAGCACAAATTGAAGGGCAGGTCGATGGTGAATGGTGAAAAGCTGTTGTGCTGCCTCCCTTTTGAAGCTGAAAAAAGAAAGGAAAAGGGCCTGGAACAGTTTCCTTTTGGATTTAGTGTCCATCAGCAAGATGTGAACAGCCTTGGTAGAGAGAAGGATTCTTGTCTCCCCAGATTTTAACCCTCAGCCAAAAGGAGAGCACTGGAGAGCATTGGCAGAGCAGGAGTGGGAGCCACCTCATTGCAGCAGACAAGAAAACCTTTAATTAGGAAAAGAAGACATTTATGAGATGAGAAAGTTCCAGCAGGCCTTGTACAGGGTCTAAAGACAAAGACACAGCCTTTGGTGTTTATGTGAAAACAGGAATTTCCTCTGGTTGGAAATGTGATTTCTGTGTGGCACTAAACCATCACGCTTGTGACATCCTCCACTTCCAAGCACAGATATTGCAGGAGGGCTTGGTCTGCCTGTCCATCCCCTAAAGGGGACAATGTTTGCAGCCTTTGGAGGAAAGGTGGGCAGGGTGGAAGTTCCTGGAGGGTTAGACCTGACCTGTGGCCTCTGCTGATCCAAACTTCCCAAGAAAACCAAATATCGTGGATTTCTTCTTGCTGAGGAGCGTTTTACTAAAATCCCTTCTGTGCAGACACATCCAGACTGAATCTGAAAAAACAGTGTTTGACTTTTTTGGGCCTCTATTCCTTTCCCTTATCTTCCTGTCTTTTATTGCACCAGATGAAATGAAAACTACAGGACATGGCATTTTTATCTCCTCCTTCATCCTGAGACACCTCTTTTCCTTGCCATGATAAGGTAAATGGAGTGAGCCTTTAAGCACCCCATTGTAAAGCATCTATTTGAATGCCAGAGTTTCTCTATCAGCCTCTGAGTGCTGGAGTGTTCAGGAGGAGATAAAAATCACATTTCTGTTTCTGCTCACATTGCCTCTGTTTATATAAAGATTTCATTAGTGCTTTTTGTTGCAGCATCATCCTGGAAATTCATCCATTCCTCTCTGAATCCACTCGGAGCAGCAAATCTTTTTGGAGTAATTTATTTCCAGGCTATAAATCCTTTGTGTGATCGGGATAGGCATGGCCAGTGTTCCTTGTGTTTGTTGCATTTCCCTGTCTCAAAATCTCCTTTGTCTGAATTCCCCCAATTTACCAAGCAGTTTTGTTCAGGTTTTTACCAATTTTTCTCTCAAGCAGCAGCCACCAATTTTCTCAATAGTGATTTTATATTTAATTCTGGATCACTGATGAAAAGATTGAATTCTAGGAGGCAGCGATGCACTAAAATTCCATTTTTCCATGACAACTTTCCTTGAAAACAGGTTTGTAAAATCTGCCATATGGCTGGTTATTGATGCACTTAATGTTTATATGAAGATGGTACAATACTAAATTTAAACAGAATATTGTAAATTACACTGCTGCAACATTACATTTACAGGAATTTAAGGGTTTTACCTCCATAAACTGCACTTGTAATTCTACCAGGCTATGAAATTAGGTTAGGCTGGAAAATCTTTCTGCCACAGAACCACGGTGACTCTGGTCAAATTGTAATTCTTTACCAGATAAATTCCTTTTCAAATTTTTGATGCTCTGGCTGAGTCATTTCATTTGGTCTTCCTGGCTCAACATTTCCACTCTTACATTTTTTTCCAAAATTTTGTGGTGGTTTGCTTGAATAGTTGAGTTATCTCCCAAACCTGTTCTCATCAAACTCTTGCAAGATATCCATTCTTTCTGATTTTTGATATTCTGATGGACTCTATTCAGCATGCTCTCAGAGGGAATTTAAGCCCCATGACTGGAAGGCACTTCCAAGCTTCTTTCACTACTGCATGAAAATCTCCTAAAAATAAGATTTAAATCAAAAGCCAGTCACTTCTTGTTGAATCCTCCTTGCACTTTGTTTTCTTTCTTTTTCCTGACCAATTAAAGCAAAAATATAAGCACTTGTTTTCCTGAAAGAGCCCTTCTGTCTCTCAAGCTTTCCTCCTGCTTGTAAAATTCCACAATACTTGTTTAGAAAGACTTTTGGGGCGTGCTACTTTCACTAAATTCAGTTTATAACTGTAGTCTTTGAGCTGAAGTCATCTGGGCACTGGGAATTTAAAAGAAAAGCCACAGGAACAAAACAGTTTGTGAAGGAAGGGAGAAAAAAAATCTCCTTTGCAAAGCAGAGAATTCTTTTTCTGCTTTTCCCTGGATACATTTAATGAGAGGAAAAGGACTCTTGCAGTGACACCTAATTGCTTTAGTTCCTGTGTATTCCCCCTGCAAAATATTAGAAACTGCAGATCTTTTGCTGGATTTGAGGACAGTTGTCAATCACTTTTCACTGACAAAAAGACAAAGAAAGGATTACCAGCCCCCTTTAGGCATCAAAAATCTTCCATTTGCTGTATTTTCTGGCGTGGTATTTTTCATATTTCTGGACACAGGCTCATTTCATACCTCCTGTTCCCTCCATCACCTGTAGGACTTGCACCACTGGGCCAAGAAATGTCACACCTTGGGGATTTTTTTGCATTTGCACAGTTCTACTTCCCACAGGATAAAAAATATCGGCAGCATTTGGCGTTTCCCTTTGAAGTAGAAGGGAAATTTGGATTGCAGAAATCCCCAGGCCTGTGTGTGAGGGAGGTGTGACCTGGTGAAGAAGAGAAAATAGGAACCAGATGTGCCAGCAGATGTGGCAGAGCCTTGCCTGGTGCAGAGCCCATCTCACCTGAGCAGAGTGATAAACAAACCCTCCCAGCTCCCCTGGTAGCAGGAGATTCCCTTACCTCACTTTTATTCCCTTATAATAATATAATAAGGATTCCCTTTTTCCAGCTGAGGTTCCTCTCCCCTCATTTGGACAGGGTGCTCTTACCAAAGCCTTATTTCCACCTCAGGGTACAAGAGCATTTCTTCAAGCTTCAATATTGCTCTGGGACTGGGAGGAGAACAATGGGAACTTTCTAATTGCCCAAATTATTTGGGATTTGATCCCATTTCAGTGGGATCTTTTCCGAGCAGCTGCTCCAGGAGGCAAGGTGACAGTGCTTCACTCTGCTCCAGCACAAATCTGTCACTCAGGGGGAACCTCAGCAAATCTGCCACTTGGTTGGCCCAGGAATTCTGAAAACAGGTCTTTAAGCTGGAGGGGTGTGCTTGGGAAAAAACCAAACAAATAAAATTCCATTATTTTGAAATTGAGTCAGTGAGGAGCTCTGCCCACCACACTGAGGCTGTGCTGGGTGTGCTGCAGGAGCTGTGGGGTTCAAGTGGTTCCTTGACTTGCTCAGCCCAGCATGCTGTTATTACCGATTATTAATTATTATTTATTGTTATTATTAATTATTCTGCTGTTTTCTGGGAGCTGGTTACATTTCTGTGCTGCTGTTTCAAGGATTGCAGCCCTGGCTGTCCTGACTCAGCTCAGTTTAACCTGACTAACACCCAGCTCAAGGGGAGAGCAGCAATCTGTACGTGCCCAGCCCTGGTGGTGTGTAATGAACTCCTCAATTCCTCCCTTCCCCAAACATCCCTTTTATTTGCAAAATTGAGTTGAAATGTCAGAGCTTCACACTGACACACTCCAGTCTCTGATGGATTCATTTCTGCTCCGCTTCTCTGTATTTCTTTTCATTTGCTCTGTATAAGGAAAAGGTAATAACTAAATCAGATTTCCAGGGTTAACCTCTTGTGTGTAGTTCATAATTTGAAGGACCTTATGTAGTGCTAAATGGGAATAACCCTTTGGGCAGTTTGAAAAGGCTCTCTCAGAGAACTTTTTATGATTGTTTCCTTTGGTTGCTGTTGGGATTTCTTTGGCAATTGCTTTTTTTCTTCTTTATTTTTAACATATATTAGCAAGAGATACCGATATTTTTGCGGAATCCTTTCAGTTTACTGTTAACAAAACACGTCCCCCCTTTTTTAGAAGACACCCCAAAACTATTAGAATAATGAGTAACAAAAATAAAGTTTGTTTTTATTTTTTTTTCATATTCTTAACTGCCTTCCAGCATCTCCACAGCTGTGCAGCCTCATTTCAATAATGGGCCTTGAAGCCATTCAATGAAATGTGCTCCAAGAGGGCAAATTATAAAGAAGCTGCAATTTGCAAGGCTACACTGACACCAAGTATTAATTCACAGTGGGAAGGGTTGGGACCTCAGCAAAATGAGGTGAAAAACAGTCCTTAGAAGTTTCTTTGTGCTTTTAAAGTTATGTCTCTATTCTAGAATTTATTTTTTCAATAGCATCTTATGCATATCTTGGAGCATATTGTCCAGATCCTTTGTTTGATATTAGAAATGACCCAGGCTTTATTTTCCCCTCAGTTCAGTTCCATGGAGCAGCTGTAGGAGGCATTGATTCTCTGTGATTTACAGAAGAGATCTTTGGGGGTTTTCCAGCCAAAATTCTCCCATTGCTAATCAATAGGTAATAGCAAGGACAAAACATTCTCATATTCCTCCAGTCCCTTTAGAAGTCTTCAGTGGTTCTGCCCTCCATTTCATTAAATCATTAAAACCCTGTAAATTTTAGGTATAATGTGGAGAAGAGAATATTTTTCTCATTTGCTCTGGGCCTGTCACATACAAATGATTTATTTGGGCTTGCACAGTTCCATTTCTAACAGGGTAAAAAATATCGAGCGCATTTCGCGTTTCCCTTTTAAGCAGAAGGACGATTCAGATTGCACAAATCCCCAGGCTTCTCTTCAGGATATGTGACCTGGTGAAGAAGATAAAATAGGAACCCAGCTCTTCCTGGAATGTGAGATGGATCTGGGAGAACAGGTTTCAACCTGCTCAAGGATCTTGCCAGCATTTCCTTCCCACAGTCCTCTGTTTCCTCCTTCTGTGGAGGGGAAGGGACCTATTTTTGGGAGCTGCTTAGCACTTTGCAACCTCCTCTGTATTCCTTGGGTTTGAGGCTGAAAAGTGAAATTCACCTGCATGCTGAAAGCAGCATTTCTTTTATCCTATTTGATGGGTCTCCTGTATAGGAGTGGAAAAAATCCACAAAAATATGTGTCAGATTAAGTTTTCAGTAATGTGTATTAGAAATACCACAAGGAAATCTGCTTACTCCTCAGGTAGGAAGGTACAATTTCAAAATTTTTAAAAATTTTTTAATGAGATTTCCAGCCAAGCTCTGTATCTCCAAGATTTCTGCCTAATTTATCCACAGTCTAAAGTTCTAGAAAGAGTAATTATAAAGATTTCATAAATATGATTCCTTGGACTCCCACACCATTTAGCAGGAATAGAAGACGACTCAGGCCTGAAAAGCCCATGATATAGAGATGTTCCTTCAAGTCCTGTCTTTCCATAAAATTCATCCTTTCCTGGGCTGGGTGATGTTGCCATACCCAACAACCAAATAAACTGATACATAGCCAGCTTGTCATAATTTAAAAATCATTAATAATCTCCTTTTCTGATGACTGAGCCCTTCAATCCTCACTCCCCTCAGCAGCCTTCATCCTTGGACCTGGGAGCAGTCAGGAATTCTGTTATCCTGGCAGAAAATTGCTGGAGGATCTGTCTTGTGGCTGCTAAAAGCTGGCACTTTCAGCATTATTTCCTGCACAAACAGAACACAAGGATGTGCCATCTTTGCCTGCCGCTTAAATGCCTTAAAATTTCATTCAGACTATTTAAAAAGGTGCAAAAATGTAATCAAGAGCTGCCAACCCACAGTAAATTATTCAGGTTCTCGATTAGAAGGGGGATGTGAAGAAATAAGATTTGTTAATGCTTCTAGTTTGTGTTGTCTTGCTGTGGCAATTATACTTTCAAATATGATGTGCCTGGATCTGCAGGGATTATGTGCATAACTGATTGATTGGAGAAGCTGAGGATGAGCTGCCTGTGCTAATTTGGGACAGGGAGAAGGCTCAGGAACAGCCCCTGGCTCATGTTTGGGGCTGAGCCTGGAGCTCTGTGCCCTCTGACACATTTGAATACATTTTTATCAGCTTCTCCTAAGGAGCGTGTGATGGGAAGGGAGTTCTTGTTGGTATTAAACCAGTTGGACCTCCTGAGGCTTTTATTATTATTATTATTACTTTTATTTCATTATTATTATTAATAATATCAATATTATTAATAATATAAATAGTATTAATATTACTAATAGTATTAATATTATTAATATTATTTATTGTTATTGTTATTATTATTATTATTTCATGACTTGCCATAAGGGGATGGGCTCTGCCTTGGGTCTCTTCACCTTTTGTCCTTCATGCAAATGCACCAAGAGGATTCCAAAAGTGCTTTACAAATGCTGAGTTTTAGGGCTGGATGGAAGGGAGCCTGGAACTGAGAGCTTTTAGAAACAGAGGGCAGGTCTAGATGGGAAAAGTTCACCCCCTGCACTCATACCTCTTACACCTCGTGGTTTTTCAGGTACACTCTCAGCCCAGCAGTCTCCAGCAGCTTCCTGGACTGCCACAATTTCAGTACACTCCTCTTTCATACTTTGATTTTTTTCCCTTTCCATCTAAAACTTGTTTTGAGTCTCCTCTATTTATTTTTTTTCCAGACCTCTCCCTCTTCAGTGGTTTCAGGTCCCTGTTTCCTGTCTCTTTTCCCCTGCCCACATCATCCTGCACCGCTGTGTGTGATTTCTCCTCTCAGAGAACACACCGTGGGCTCCCAGCACAGAGGGAAAATCAGACCTTTCATCTCCGTGTCCAAGGAAATTTCCTTTACAAGGAGCTTGCAGGGAGCACAAACATTTGGTGTGAGCAGCTGTGTTCAGCCAGTGCACGCTCTGCTGTGAGCAGGGCTCGGTGCCACAGCCAGCCCAGAGGAACTCACAGACTCTGACATTCATCTCAGACCTTTAGATGCAGGAAGGTGAGGAAGAAGGGAAGAAAGAAAAGAGAAAAGAAAAAAAAAAAAAGCTGTTTTTGTAGTAAAGCTTCAGAAAAGGTGGGAAAGTAAAGCACAGCTTAAGAAGTGGCCTTGCTTAGGAAAAAATGAATGTGTGGGGATGGTTTGTATCCAACTTCCACCCTTTCTGAGCCTTTTCCCTTCACTGCTGGGGAGCTGCTTTCCTTTTCTCCACTGTAATCACTGCATGCATTTATTTTCTCAGGGATGCAGTTTAATGGCAGGCACAGTTCATTTTGTCCTTAAGAAGGTCAATAACTCCTGGTTGAGTATCACAGGACGCCTCTTCAGCTTGGTGAGAAGTGAAGCTGGAGTACACACTCACATTTAATGTGTCTTTCTCCTCCTCCCTGTGTGCCCAAGGATATATTGCACAGAGCAGCCACGTGTTCTTCAGTCCAAACACACAGGGACAGGGTTTTTGGGTGCTGAGGGGAGCTAAACCAGCTCCTCCACAGTAATTTAGCAGTTTCACACCTCTGTTACAGCTCAGCCTGTCTCCTTTCTGCTGTTCCATTATTGTCCCTCAGAATGTTGCTCCAAACAGGAATCTGCTGTCCCTCTCAAGGAGGACAGGTAACTCCTGATTATTTCTGCAGGGCCAAATTCAGCTCCTTCCCAAGTGGGAGCAGTTCTGGAGCTGTTGCCACAATTCCATTCCCAGTCACAAATAAAGGGAGTTTAGCCCATCATCTCTTTCCTCAGAGAGAAATCACAACCTGGCTCTCGCTCCTCCTTGATGCATTTATCTCCTTTTCTGCCAGGTAAGGAGCGGAATTAGGATTTAATGAATACAGATGGATTTACACGTGGAGGCTGCTGGACACAGACAGACTCCCCTTTTCCACCTGGCTTTTCCAGCTGCCAGAGGGGCAGCACACCCTGCTCTGGTTTGTGTCAGCACTTGGAGCATCCATCCTGGGGGCAGCAGGGATGACACCACACCTCCGTTCTGCTGGGGAATGTGCCTTGTCCCCTAGCATTGCTGTAAATGCCTGTTTGAGGGGATTCAGCATCTCATTTTACACTGTTCTGTTTTTGGGGTTTTTTTACCCCTTCTCTCAAACTGTCAGGGATCCTCTTAATAGAAGTAGGAAATTAATTTCTGCTTCAGATGCTGCTTTGGAATAGACACTACAGTGTGATTTGATTCTTGGTGTAACATCTTTCCTACATACTGAACTCATATCTCTTTGGTAATTTTGTCATTATAAAAAAACAATGGCTAGTACAGTTTATCCACCCCCCTCCCTCCCCCCCAATCTATTTAAAACTTAGAAAATAGCCTAAGGACTTTGTTCTCCATACCCAGCATTTAGAATCATCATCATCAAATCTTTTACAGGCTGGACATTATCTTGTCTTAGCATCACTTCCCAAGATATAAAGCACTGGGGGGTTAAGGAATGGCTTGCCAGAGCTCATGGACAGAGTAGTTAAATGACTCCGTTATATCCTTCATAAAAAGAGATTTTCATGCATTACTCCCAGCACACTGAGACATGAACGTCTCGCTGTCTACATCTTAAGGTGTCCTTGAGAAATCTCCCTGTGACAGGAATGATTTGTTCTAAGAGCTTCAAAAATTCGCTTCCAGGAAAAAAGGCAGAAGTGAGGAGCACATCCCTGACGTTGAGACAAGCAGGGACAGCAAATGGGGCTGGTATTTTCAGAGGTGCTCTGTTTTCAACGGGGTAAAGCAGAGAAGCCAGGGATGGAGAGTTTCCCCTTCAGATATCTCAGCCCTGAGTACTTCAAAGCCAAAGCTCAGTTTCTCTGCCTCGGAGGAGCAGCAGGACTTGCATATTTTAAGGTGAACTTGTAAATGGGCCCTTCTCAAGGCTCCTTAAGAGCACTTGGAGATGTGCACAGGAGGAGAATCATTATTGGTGCTTCTCAAGCTGCAGCTGGCTCTGGGTGATTTAAAAGACCCAGGAACACTGTGATAGCTCCTGGCACTTCTCTTTCCTCGAAACACAGGCAGGAATTTTCAGTGTTAGTTAGCAGGAGAGACAGAAGAGATGGGGAAAGCAGAAGGAACAAATCAAATCCACGAGGTCATATTCTGTAGCATCCTTGTGATTGGGACAGCAGTGGAAAAGGATGTTCTGAAATCAGAGCTGGTTTTAGGCTCTTTTGTAGGATTTGTACCCAAAATGAGAGAAATCCAAGGGCAAATCTGAATCCTGGGGGAAATTCTGTCGTGGCTGTCGTAGTGCAGCAGGTGGCCCTCAGTCAAAACAGGCAATTCCAGGCAATTGGGAAATTGGAATATTGGAATTGGAATATTGTGGTACTTAAAAGAAAAGGAAAAAGAAGAGGAACATGAGGGTAAAGCAGTGACATTTTTGCCTTCAGCTTTAAATGCAAGAGGACTAGTTGAAAACCTTAACCTCAGAAAAAGAGTGGAATAAGGGAATCTAATTAAAGAGCTGAAACCTTGTAATGGTAGAGCTAATGTCAGCATTATTCATACCTCAACGTGGAAAAATTTGACAAAAGAGCACAAGCAGAATTTAAATTGAAATAAAGACACAGGGGGGGACATCTTTGTCTGAAAGTAATAAATGTTTGGAGCGAGCTACCTGTCAAGGTTTAGGAGGTGATGGCTTGGAGGGCATTTTGAGGGAGCAGCTCAGGTTTGCCTGTGGGAACGAGGGGTTGACATGGATGAGCTCAGGTGAGCCAAGGTTCTGGGGGAAAGAAATTGGCCAGGAGACAGACTCCTGTTTGATGCCTTTATTAGGATTCAGCTCTTGGGGTGGGGGCCTGAGGAGTTGCTTGCACCACGGCCATTCCCACACTGGCAGCTCCAAGGAGGAGGCACAATTCAGCTTTGTTTTTTTTTGTCATACTGCAAAGTTGGGGCTTCCATCCTCATGAGAATAACCAGGAAATCTCTTATTCTGGCTCGTTGTCTAGGGGGGTCAGTCCTTTCCAGTCCTCTTTAGGTCATGGTGATGCAGGAAGATGCTTTCTAAGCAGGCTTAGGCGATGCAGGGAGATGATCTTTCATCACAGCTTGCTAGAATATGTTATTTTGCCTTTTTATTTCTCTGTTAGCTCGTTGTTTTGGTGTCTTGCATGCCTTAGTTTGCATATTTTTTGTTTGCACAGCTCCCTGGGGTTTGCTATGTTCTGTGGCACAGCTCCTTAAGGGGTTGCTTTTGTCACAGAGTGGCAGGGAAGTCAGGGAAAGGGATAGAGGAATGTCTCATTCGAACTCTTAAAACACTGCAGAAACTGGTAAGTAATTAACATTACTAATAACCATCAGAGTAAACAAGGGGTACAAAAAACAAGGTTTACAAATGGGATCAGAACATTAACTGTACATAATAAAACACGGTATTTTAACCGGGGTGGATTCCTGGAGAGATTTTATTCATGACATGGGGGTTTGTGCTCCTGAGCAGCAGAGCACCAGTGGAACCTGCTGTCCTGTCCTGTCCCCAGCTGCTGGCACAGGCAAGGCCCTGCAGTGGACAGAATTTCCTTGAACTCGAGTTTGAGATCTTTGCCATGACCTTTGTGAAAACCTCTCTCCCTGGGGTTGGGCTGTTTTCCCCTCCTGCCCCAATATTTGGCTGCCAAGGCAAAAATTGTTTCATTTGTTACTGTTGCCACAGAGCTAAAATAGTTTATTTGTTCATAAAGATGAAGGAGGAAAGGGGAGGAGAATGGTTTGGAGTCAGCTTTACAAAAAGATCATTTAAAGAAGAGTTTTTACCTTTTTCTGGCCCTTATTAACACCTTTTCTCAAGTGTTAGAGTCCATCACTGATCCCAGGTGAAATGCTGCCCATATTGGCATTTGGGCCTTCTGAATTACCACTCTCACAGTTTAGTATTTCCCTGATGAATTCTCTTCTGCTTTAGATTGGTTTTTTTCTCAAATTCAGGCCACTGTTAAAATTTTTGGAGCCTCACAGAGTTTAATTCCATATAATGACACGATGGAGGTTGTTTTGACAGCTCTTTGTAGATTCGCTGTAAACACAGTTGTTCTGTAGGAATTGCAGCTTCATTTTCTTCCATGAATTCAATGGAAATTAAAAATAAAATAAATAAAATCTTTAATTCACCCTCACTGGCCATTATGAGCTTCCAAAAGAAAAGGACTGCAAGGAGCATTTTTGGGATTTAGACACAGAAGTCCAAGCCTGGTAAAGTCAAATGGAGTCTTTCAATCTTTTTTCATAATCTGAGAATGGGACCTGTTTCCATTTGGATAAAAAGATCTTTTTTTTTTTCCACACAGATCCAAATTAATGAAAGTCTTTCTGTAAACATCTACTGATTGCAGTACCTTGAATTTCTCATTTATTTTTTAGAAGACTCTTGCATGCTTCAGTAAATATTTTCTCATTTACAGAAAGTTTTGTGAGAATCCCCAGAGTGCTTATTGCAGGGGAACTGAGGCATTCACAATGGCACTTTTTCTGGCAAAAAATAAAATAAAATAAAATAAAATTACCATACAAGTAGAATACACAAGGTTGTTTCCTCAGCTGCCACAAAAATCATCATTACATCCATCTGTGAGTGTTTGTCAACATGATTTGTTTCAAACAGGCCAATTTTGAGGCTGTTTGGAAGCCCAGACCCATCTGACACCCATATGGTGAGGATGCACCCACACAAACACACTCCCTGTGCCCAGGACTCATCCTTCAGCACAAAACCCAGCCTGGAACCTGCAGATCCCAAATGCAGAATCTCCTACAGCTCCTGTAAGAAATGAAGGTGGATTTTAGCTGGGCCATCAAAAAGATTTCTTTGATTGCACATTATGTTGGTGTCAGCTGAATTGCATTTGTTGTGCTTCCAAGTGATGTTCTCTTACTGGAGAAAATCTCCTTGTCCCCAAACACAAAGTTAAATTGTTTTTTTTATCCTTTGAGTGAAATTTCATTGCATCTATGAGTTTGGTCCTTTACTAAGTCCTTTAGATTGCTCAATAAAGCAGGAAGCAAGATTGCTTAAAAAACCAACATTTTTATTACTATTATTTTAATTTTTATTTTATTTTTTTATTTGTTGGGCAGGCAAAACATGCAGAAGTCTACCTCCCAGAAAAAACAAATTAAGTACCTATAGAAAAATAAAATGTCACAAAAAAGAAGCTGCAAAACAACAGAAGAACAACTTCTTATGGCTGATTTCTATTTTTAGCAGATTCCTACTTTCAGCTGGCAACAATGGAACTGTCAGTTCAACTAATTCAGTGCTTTAAATTTAATCACCTTAATTTATTCACACTGACCAGAAACAGAAATACAGGGTCCTTTTAATTAAATAACAGTCCCTCAGAATGCAGGAGAAGAGAAAAAAAAAAGAGATACCCATAGGGGATTATTATTCCAACTTTCCTGCTTTCAATAAGGACTTTCAAAACCCTCAAGAGTCACTTGTGGTCCTTTCCTATTAATGAAATGATTAATAGAACATCATAATTACTCTTTAACAAGGCAGGACATACTTCCCTCGGAGTCAAGGGGAAAAGCAAAACTAGGATTATTCTAAAAAATTTGATCAAACAACTGAGAGGTAAAGAGGGGAAAATAAAATCCAAGCAAACAAACCAGAGCAAAAACACCCATAAAAACCCAAAACCCAAGCTCTCTTTAACTGATATTGTGGATTCTTTAAACTCTTCTTTGCAAATCCCACCTGAAGGCAATGCCTTCATGCAGCTTCTATTTCTGCAAGGTGATATGATTTTTATTGAGGAATTAAATTTTAGCATTTACTGGAAATTGTGAATTTTTCCTGCTCTTTCACCTCCATTTTATTTGTTCTTTTTCTTATTAAAGCCAGGCTACATGAGTACTTAAACCTATGAATAAGCAATGAATCAGAGCTTCAAAATGACGCTCAGACATCACTGGAACCCAGTTCCAAGAGTTTGAAATCACCTCCTTTTTCTGGGCAGGGTGTTCTGCATGGGCAGGGCAGATCCAGGGAGCTGCTGAGTGCTGAGCTGGGCTCAGTGCAGGAATCAGGAGCCTTCAGGAACCAGATAAATTCCCTTTCTGACTCAAGGTGTAACCTCAGGGCAAGCCACTTAACCCCTTCTGGCTGCTTTTGTCACCTGCTGGCTGATGGTGTAGAATAAAAAATATAAAAATAAAAAATTCTGGTGCAAGGAATATTATTGAAAAGAACAAGGGAAGAGCCAGGAGCCCACACATTTCACATCTCTCACTCCTGGGTGGTGCTCTCCAAAAATATCTCATCTGAATGGCAATGTCTGCAGGAGTCACAAATTACCACAGTTAGAATGGATTATAAATCTCAAGTAAAGCCCAGTCAATTCTACAAGTGATATATTTCTTTTATTACTGACCCTTTATTGCTTCTCTCTCACACACGCATCTATCTTTATCTATCTTTTGTTCTTGGGCACAGGGGGTGTTGTGCTGCATTAATATTCCTCTCTGCAGCTTTTCTACCCAGCCCCATTTTCTTTCCTTCTTGCATCAAGAAATTTGAATTTTTAATTTTTTTTTTATAGTTCTTTATTTTATTCTTTTTTTTCTGGACCTCACTTGGCTATGAAACAAAACGGTGATATGAGAGTTATTTAAAAAAGCATTTCAGCTTCATTTGGAATCAGAAAGACAAATTTTTAGATTAGG
>NC_031780.1:3558788-3625197 GCF_001522545.3 Parus major
GGAAGGGAAGGGAAGGGAAGGGAAGGGAAGGGAAGGGAAGGGAAGGGAAGGGAAGGGAAGGGAAGGGCTCTCTGGTAACTGTGGTCCTGAACAATAACCTCAGAGTTTTGCAGAGCTGCTCAAAAGCCAGGCTGGACCCTCAAGCCTGAGCAATCAGAAAATGCCAAAGCAAACCCAGAGGACACAGAGAACGTGTGAGGTTGGGTCTGCACCACAGACAAACAGCAGAGATAAACCTTTCATGAAAGGTTTATGATGTCAGTGTTCAAAGTGTTGAGGAGCAACGTGGACTCTTTATTTTACACCAGAAAATCTTGCTCCACACCTGGCAGCAGAAGAGGAAAGTTGTGCAGGTCTCCAAGTTCACACCACTGTGATTCCTGAATGTGAAAATCTCTTGGAACAAATACACGGAACACCACGACAGAGAGAGACAAATCTCTCATCTACCCTCAGGGACCAAATGCAACTTACAACTGCTGAGTGAATAATTAGTGTTAATTAGCAGTAGAAATTGATGCCTTTGGAGATAGTCTGCCAAGTTTTTAAGCACTTTAATACTAATGGATTTTTTTTTTTCTCTGGGATAAATCTTTATAGAGGAAGCGAGTGCAAATTGATTTTTAAAGAGCCTGTCCAATGCTGAATTTATCTTACGAAAACATTGGCTTTAAAAACAATTACATTTACTTTCAGTGTGTTTTAATGCTTTTTCCAGTGGATTAATTTCTCTTTAAATATTTTTGCTATCATTTTTTTTGGCCTAGTTTCTTGGAAAAGGAGTATGTGGAGTACATGTACATTTTTGGAAGTTGTTAGGATAAAATATGCCACCATGTCAAGCTACTTAGTTCCTAAATCATTCTTCAATTATGAAGAAGTATTCAGCTGTAATGATAATGGCAGTCTAATGACACTTTGAATCACAAGAGTAAAGTTCACTGAGTAGAGGCAAAGACCTAAGAGTTAAGAAAATTGTCCAAGCAATTTCATGTCGTCTCTGTTCAGCCAGTCGCTGCCTGAACCCAAAATCCTTTTATTTAAGTTTCTTTTCACATCCTTCACAAGAAAATCAAGTAATAAGGCCAAAAGGATTTGGAGCAAGGGCTTGACACTGTCCTTCTGACTCAGCTAGCATTTGGGATTTGGGCATTTCCATGGGGAAATCAACATTCCCAGCCAGGATTCAGGGCTGGCACATGGACAGTGGCACATCCATGGCTCTGCCCTGCTGCTCTGGGCAGGGACGAGGGCACATCCACTCTGACTCCTCTTGCTTACCTGAGGAATCAGACTGAAAAGCCAAAGTTAAACAAAATATCTTGATTTCCAGAAGTTTTGGGCACCTTGATTTCTCCCTGAAGTTTCTGAGAGAGATGTTTATTCAAGACATCAAAACTCGGATGGAGAAAGCTTCGAGACATTTGCAGGCAGTTGATATGGAAAACTCTAAAGCAGCACAGAATAAAAGCTGTTTCTTACATTACAGTGCAGCCAGGAGTCAGGGAAGTAAAACAGTGAAGTAATTTCTTTGTTTTTATTGCCAGAAACACACTGAGGACTTTCTGGAGAAATCATAGCTGAGGGGAAGGTTTGAAACAGATACATGTTCAATATTAAGCTCATTAATTACCACCAAAGTGTGTAGCTTTTCTAACAGGTGGTGTAGCAATTCCAGGTTCCCTGTGAAAAGTCTGTTGCATTTTTTTCCTAACACTGTTCAAAATGTGCAGGCAACATACAAACCAAATTAATTTGCTGCAGCAAGAAGGAAGGACCAATTTAGATTTACAGGGGAAAATGGTTCTTTTTTGCCACTGATGAGACCTCAGAATGTTTGTTCACAGAGGTACAAATATGAGTCTCAAAATGAGCAATGGCTGACAAGAGCCTCTCTGCTTCTCCCTCCCTTCCACCTTTAGAATTATTTAGAATATTTTCTTACAGGTCATGATCCAAACCCAGCTCAAATCCATGAAATACCTCCAGTGATTTCCATAACCTTTGGATGAGGCTTTATTTGAAAATCGCTGGGTGCTCCACAAGAGCAGATAATTCTGTGACCCTGCAGGGAACCTCTGAGGACAGGTTACATTTGCCTTAATGACAAATTGAACTTTTGTTCATCATGTGCATAAAAAGGGAGACAAGCCACAGAATTTATCTGGTGGATCACAGCAATGGTGAATTAAAACCTTGAATTCAAACCTGTCTCCAAAGCCCACAGACCATTTTTACAACCTGGTTTCTCAATCACACTGCATATATAAATTGGAAATGCTTTTTTTTTTTGTTTTGAATAAACATATTTTCGTGTTTGTCTTCCAGATGAATAGAATGGTGCACGTGTTCTGTGTGGTTTTCTATGCAAAATTAAAGATTTGTGGACAGCAAAGTGCCTGTGACAGAGCAGTGAGAGAGGGCGAGGGTGTGAGCCCTGGCAACACAAGTGATGTGGAGCCTCTGTGTGTTTTCACTGCTGGAAAAGCCCATTCAGGCCCCTGAAGCACAAACTTTTCTCAAGAAAAACCTTTCCATGATTTACAGGAAAGTTTAATTCTCAGGTATTCTGAGACTCTCTATTTTTAAATCCTGAGACACCATAATTCCTGGAGAGGTGCTGTTTTAGGTTGTGTTTATACTTTAGAGCACCACTTGTTGAGTTTATTTTCCCTCTTAATATCAGAGACAGCAGTGACTTGAGTTTAGGGTGAATAAAAAGTAATTATTGTACGAGGTATTTTACCCAAATGATCCCTGCTTCAGCCTGTACACAGATTTCAGTGATACACAGCCTCTCCACACAGCCCTTGCTCCTCCTCCCTGTGTTTTATCAGGCAGTGTTTCAGACACACAGCTCTGAAGATGTGCACTTATGCTTGGTTGGGCTCAGGTTCTTGGAATTTTTCTCCTGAACAAAACATGAAAGGAGACAAGCAGTGGGTATTGAATTATTTTTGTTTATACCAGCTAACACCAGAGGCTTTGGGGATCACAAATATGCTGTGTGCTGGTATTAGGAAATTCAGCACTTTATCAGAATGTTGGGTTTACAGGCCCCTGGAGAGTGAGAGTTTTTCCTGGTTTTCAGTGAAAATACAGAGCAAACACTGTGTTCACACCTTTCCCTGCCTGCACCCTCCTCCTCCCCTGCTCAATAAAGTCCTTTGCTCTCTGGGTATATTAAATACAGCTTGATTACTCTGGAGATTACTCTTTTTTTATTGCTTTTGACTCTTTATTACTGCTCATTAGAATGTTATTAACTTGGCCTCAGTTACCTCAACACCTGATTTTCATGGCAGAGCCTTCCCAACATCCCCAACACCTGGGCCTCCAGTGCTTCCCTTGGGCTGCAATCCCTGATGGATTCTCTGAGGTAAGAGCCTTTTAATTTGTGAGATGCTGTTGTTAATGATGCTGAGGAGTGTTTCCATCCTGCCTGGCTGCGCTGGCTGACACCGACACTGTTTTGGAGCAGTGTTCCAGTGGGAAAGAGGCAGGGTTCAGTCTGCTTTTAACTGCAGTGAAAAATCTCTGTGATTAAAGTGTTTTTCTCTGAAAAATCTCCCTGGGGAGAGCACAGACATGGCCAGCCCTGCCATGTTGGGGGAATCCTGTGATTTTGGGATGTTGGGGGTTGTCTGGAGTGTCCCCAAGGCCACCAGTCCTCTGCAGCCCTGGCTGGGTTTAGCTTCCACCACTGTCAGCAGCTCAGCAAAGAGGAGCCTCTGCTTTTTTTGTTTTAACTCAGAGAAGGCCAAGCTAAAACCAGAATTTCTCTTTTTATGAGCAATAGTCCTCAGCCTGAGGCTGTTAAATGATTGCAAAGCAAAATGCTGCAAGAGGAAAGGGAAAACATGGGGGAAATGAAGAGCACCAGGTGATGTTGTGGTAATACCTGGTACCTGAGGAAAGGTGCATTTTTGGGGACTGTCATGCACAGAAATGCTTCCCCACCTCTCTCCTGATACCTACAGCTCACAAATAAACACCACAAGTGTTTTCAGGCTTCCTCCTTTTCCCTTTAGTCTGATTTGTCTGTTTCCAAAGCTGGAATGAAATCACAACATCCCCCAGAGAGGGCAGGGCATCAGGATATAAACTTATCCACACAATTTAGATTTTGTTTTTACTGAATTATCCAGTACCAGAGCTCTCAAACCTCATGCACCTATAATCCCAACCCAGTGTTGTGGGAATTGTCAGAATTTGTAAGGAAATAAGCTCTTGAAAGTCTATTTTTACCAATGCGAGACCCAGGCAGCTGGAGTGCAAAGTTGTAATAAAAAATAAATTGTATAACCCTTTTTGTGCATTAAAATTAGCCATTTGCTGAAAGAGTTTTGGATCAGGTCTGAACTCCAGCATGTGTAAAACTCCTATGTCTTTCTATTTTTATTGTTCCTCTGTTCCAGAATTCTTTTGATCTGAAGAGACCTATATTTATTCTCAGCCTTTCCACCGTGGGGTTTTTTCTTGTTTGGTTTTTGTTTTCCTTTGAAATAAAAGATTGAATTGAATTCAAACACGCAAATAATGGATTTCTAAATGGATGGTTTGATATCATAAAAGTATAAAGGGAATTTGACTGCCTTCTAAAAAGGCCACGTTGTCAGAGGAGATCTGACATTTCCTTGGTAAACTGAAAATGTTAAATCGTTTCAAGTCGTTGTAGTTTATCTGCTTTACCTTTAAGCAATTATAGAAATCTTAACTAATCAACACTTCTAATTGAAAAATGATTTTGAATTGAAAATTCAAGCCTATTTCCTGAAAAATGCAGCCACTGAACATTGTATACTTTTTAGGATTCAGAGTGGAATGGTGGAAATTTTTTCAAGAAAAAATAGCTAAAAAATAGTGGTTGTTGGATGCCTTTTTGGCAGTTTGTGCCCAACTGCAGAACTTCTCTTACCTGTTCATTGCTAGTAGATATCCTGGGAATGGAAAGACAAGGAATTCTGGCTCCCTTTCCCTGTGTGTGTGCTGGGAGTGTAGGAGCTGCTTGGAGCAGAGAACACCTGTGCGTGGCATCCAAAATTTAGATTTTACAGCGAGTCCTGAGCAGTTTTTAAGCATCCCACTCATTGTGTAGATGTGTAAGATGATTAAAAAATCAGGGTTTTGTTTGACAGCATGAACTCTTTGGCCAGATATCTGGATGTCTGGAATGGGGGAGTGCTGGAGGCAGAATATTTCCAGTGCCAAATGAATGCAGAGGAGCCTTTAGGGGATTTCACACCCACTGCAGGGCAGAACCTCCTGATGGCAGCTCTAAATGTCCTGGATGGCACCAGAACCCCTCCCAGCCCTGCACTGCTTTCTGTTCCATCCCAGAGGGAAAGGAGAGGCAATTTCCCAGTGACCAGAGAGGTTCCTCCTCCCCAGGGCTGTGTGGGAGCAGCTGCTGCTGCAGATTCCCCTGTCACTGTTGAGTTTTAACCAATATTTGTCCATCTGAACTGAAAAGGAGTTAGCAGCAGCCTTTCAAATAGAATTCCATCCCCTATTTGATGCCTTTTTGTATTATTATAAATAATACAAAAATTTTTGTATTATAAATAATACAAAAATAATGCCAGTTATTTTTTGGCGTGCCCTGACAATAATGGATATTTCTATGCCCAGGTTTCTTTGCACTGCTCACCACCCACCTCTTACCCCTCTTCATTCACAATAATGTGATTATTAGTCCAAATAATGTGATTATTAGTCCCAATAATGTGAATATTAGTCACAATAACGTGATTATTAGTCCCAATAAGAGCTGTAGCAAGTGATTGTGCTGCTGGAACTGAGACTCCACTTATTTGTCTTTAATGAGCTGCTTTTTTTTGTCTTTTTTCTTCTCAAGGCTATAAGGCAGCCATGAAATAGCAATGAGACAGCAGAAGGTCATAATTTGAAAAAGCTTTTTATTTTTAAAGAAATATTGATACAGTGGAATTGATTGTTTTGAAGATAAATGAGGTGACAGGCACTTTTTGTATCTTTTTCTATGAATTTTCTGTCTCAGCATAATAGTGACCCTTTTTTACCTCAGAAAACAAAAAGTGACTCTTTCAGCTTGAAATGCTGTGCTGGAGACGGCTTCAAAAATCAAATTGATGTCAGTGGAAACAAAGTTTTGAGGGAGGAGATGAATGGAATCGTTATGTGATGTTATCAATACGTAAATCTGGGAAAAGGAGAGATAACTGAGTTTTAAAATGGAAACACTGCAAGAATCTGGCAGAGCAAGGTGGTGAAACCCAGAAATCCCCAAGTGCCACATCCAGGTGGATTTTAAATCCCTCTAGGAATGGTGACTCCATTCTCCTTGGGCTGCCAGCTCCAGGGCTTGACAAGTCTTTAGGTGAAGAAGTTTTTCCTAATATCCAGCCTAACCCTGGCCATGCACAACTTCAGGTTGCTGTTATTACCAAGGATAATTGTGTCAGGGTGGCTGAACACTGCTGAGCTGCCCAGCAGAAGAGCATTGATGATTTTTTTACTCACTTGAGCATGTACAGAAGTCTCCAAGTAGCAAAAATATCAAAAGGCCACTTCCAGCTGGGAACTGTGTTTTTCCCCACGACTAAACTGGCCAACAGCAGGATGAAAACTAGATGGGGAAAAAGTTGCACTTGAAAATCACTTGTTGCTCTCCTTAGCAAAAGAAAAATATGATGGACACACTGTGAGAGTAAAGGATTTAATCTGATAAATATCATCTCCTCGGTCACAGAAAATGCAGCAATTGGCCAATAAACCACGTGTGTCCCCATGATGGATACACAAAAGGCTGGAAGTTCCTAAATATTTCTTAAGAAAAGAGGAAAAACCATTAAATTTGTGTTCTGTAATGCTGCAGTCCAGGCTGGATAATAAACAGCTGTTGCTCTCAAGTGCCTCAGTACATTAAAGGCATATTTTATTGCCATTCAATTCGAACTGTGTTGCACTTTTGCCTGTGTATCTGGTTCCCATACTGACAGATAGACTTGTGCTTGATTGGGGAAATCATTCCTGGATTTCCTGGGCTGTCCTGTGCCTTATGACACACCAGAGGAACAAAAGGACATCCAGCAGAAGCTGTTTCTTGTTATTTGTGTATTCTATCTTTGGCTGGGCGTTTCTTTCAGGGCTACGTGATAAAGTGGTGTTGTTTTTAATTGGCTTCAATGATTACAGCACACCATAAAATCATCCTGGTTTATCTCTGAAGTTTGTTATTATATCAGAGATGAGCCATGCAGAAAGCCCAAATGTTTTTTTGGGGGACAGACTTTAATGGTTCATCCAGCATTTTGTCCACCCTGTTCTCTGCTCCTTGGGCTTTCCAGACCCAGGAAATGAGTGGAGATTTTGGAGGGTGTTGGGAAGGTAGAATTAGAAAGAAATTATAAATATGACTTTGTAGCCAGAAAGGCTAAGGAAGAAATACAAATGATAGCACGGTTTGAATAATTCAAAGAAACCGGGCTGGTATGCCAGAACACATTCTTTCCCCCAATAAAACCAAGCTGAGACCCCTCATCCCAGCCTTATAAAGGAAAGGTCTGAAAGACCCTGAGATAACTAAAAATATGCAAAAATAGCGATTTCTATAGGTTGCACACAAATGTTACTGTATTAGTATACTTAGAAAGATTGGTCAGTGAAAGAATAGAATATTCATAAGTATAGATTATATAAGTAATTGTAAAAGAGAGTTCGCTCTCTTGGTCTCTCTTAACTCTTGGTCTCTCTTAGTCTCTCTTGGTCTCTCTTAACTCTTGGTCTCTCTTAGTCTCTCTTGGTCTCTCTTAACTCTTGGTCTCTCTTAGTCTCTCTTGGTCTCTCTTGGTCTCTCTTAACTCTTGGTCTCTCTTGGTCTCTCTTGGTCTCTCTTGGTCTCTCCTGGTCTCTCTTAACTCTTGGTCTCTCTTAGTCTCTCTTGGTCTCTCTTGGTCTCTCCTGGTCTCTCTTAACTCTTAGTTCTTTTGTTTTCTCTTGTTTCTCTTACTATGTTCTCTTGCTGCTCTTTCCTACTCCTCTTTAGCTCTTTTCCCGGCTCTCTCACTTCTGTTATGTTCTGTAACTCTCTTTCGTAGAAATCTTAAGTCTTAAACTCATGTATTCGTATCTTACCCTCTTTTGTATTGTTCTCCCTGAGCCCGCCTTGAGCTCTATCTGTTGGCTCATAGCAGGCTCTCTCTCTCTCTCTACCCCACACCCTGAAATAAACTTCTAACACCTAACTGGATTATAGAGGTCTTTGCCGTGTCTCTGACCGTCCCCAGAAAGCGTCTCCTACAGGAGGGTTTCCAGCCCCAGGTGACACAAAGCCAACACTTTTTTCCCATTCAGGACGCTGCTGTCTTGTTTGTGCACTGGCCATTTTTTAAATTCGTGTTTCTGTGAGAAATAATTGGTTTTCTGCTTATTTCTAAAGCAAGCAAAGAGTACTATGCAGACCTGAAGGCTTTGTTAATCAGTGTGGAATGTGCCATGGAAAACTGTTTGCCAGCTTTTGCTCCTGGAAAATCAGAAGGCTGGCAGAATTGTGCCATAACTGCAGTCTGGACAATTTTCTTTATTTCTTCTCTTTTTAATGTGTTTCATTAGGTTTCACAATATACAGACATGCAGAACAAACCAGGGAAATGGCTGAAATGAAGAGAAATCTTCTCTTTATTCTCTACAAAGGCAAACAAAAAAAGGAAGATCTTAAAGATTGGATTTCGTTAACATCTTTTTTTTTTTTTCCTCGCTTTTCCTTTGAGTCTTTTTTTCCCTTCTCATTCTACAAAGAAATTGATTTATTTTGTTACCATTTGGGGGGTTTGTTTGCATGATTTTTATGTTTTAATTAGAAATATGACTGCACACAGCTTTGTGTTCACACACAGACAACTCCCCCCACACCTTCAGAAAACCATTTTCTCCTGCCATGTGAATATTTCCTAATGCCATTTGCTGATCACTCTGCATGATCAGAGTACAATAATGCTTTCCCTGTAGAAATGTTTGTGGCAAACTCTATTATTGCTACAGAAACAATCACTCTATTTTGATTCCTGTGAAAAATTGACACATTTCCTGCAGACTTTATTTTCCTTTCTCTCAGATATCGTGGAAGTCAAATCAAATCAAATCAGCCCCAATTTGTTACAGCATTTAGCGCCACTCACTCGTTGGGAGCTGCTTTTTAAACCCCAGCTCAGCCCTTTCCCCACCTCCTCCTCTGAATAAAGCAGGAAGGAGCAGAAACCCCAGGATTCCAGGACAGGAGGATGGTTTGAGCAGGTTCTTCCTCTGCTGCCTGAAAATTGGCTCCCAGGCAGACCAGCAGGAGCTGGAGTCTTCCCAGTGCCATTGTGAGCTCTGGGTCACACCTGAATATTCTGGAAAATGCCATCCCCAGGGAGCTGGATTTCCATGGCACAGCTGCTGCACCTTAACCACACTGTTTGTAGAGCTTGATTTGTTTTTTTCCCCATGTTTTGAAGAGTTTATCAGACAAAATTACAAATTAAGTTTTATCAGTCTTTCAAATGCCAAGACTTTTTGTGTTTTCTCTGCACACAGACCCAGAATAAAATTAGTGCAGAGAGCACGGGAGAGGAGCCAGAATTTGGCTTTGATTAATACTTTGAACACATTCCTAGATTAAATATATATATATATGTGTGTGTATAAATATATATATGAAAACATTTAATAATAACCTTTTTCCTGGCTGAGATGCCGTGCTTGGCATTTTACTCTCATCCATTTCTGAGGCTGCTGGTTTGATTCCTGAGGTCAGGGTTGTTTTGAGCTCTGCCTTTCTCAGGCCACACCAATGTGGATGTTTATTTGAGCTGATGAGCTGCAGGAAAATCTCTCTGCAGCTGTAGCAGGATGGTTATGGCAGCAGCACAGGTTATTATCCCTCAGGTGTAATTTTGGCTCTAAATTAGTGGGCAGCAACACTTTCTGTCAAGGCAGGTAGCTCAGAGACACGAAAAACTCCCTGCAAGAATGATATTCAGCATTTTGCAGTGGCTAATCTCCCTTGCATGCCTTGCAGCAGCACTGCAGCTCCTCTGGGCTGCATCTCCAGCTGCAATTCTGGGTTTGATGTGGCTCTGTGTGTGCCACGGACCTGCCTGGCCGAGGGAACTCTGGCACAGGGATCAGCTGCCATGGGATGGCTTCAAACAGAAGATCAGGCTGCTGTGTGAGCATGTCTTTTAGCAGGAATTATCACATTCCCTGTGCTCAGTTTAAGCAGGGAACATACAAAAAGTGGGTTACAGGGGTGAGCAGGCATTGTCTCAGCACAGGGCCAGGGTGGAGGGAATTCCCACCTCTGAGTGTTGAATCAGAGCCTTTCTTGGAGCTGAATATCAGCTGTGACAGGCTCCTGTCAGCATGGCAGGGCAGCAAGGCAGTCACTTGGAATATAAATATTTCCATGTATCTATTGCACAACAGTTTCTTCGTAGATATTCTGGCTGAGCAGTGTTGTCCTGTAATAAAACCAACTAATTAATGTCACAGAGGGTTTGTGCATAGCTGTCCACCCAGCTGTGACCAGGGGACTGGGGGACATTGTGCTGGCAGCACACAGACTTCACACCTTCAGTTCTGCAGCTTTGGAAATGTTAAAATATTACACAAATCCAAGTAACTCTCAAGGAGCTTGCAGATTTCTTAGGGAGCCTGAAACACTCGAGAGAAAGGAACCTTAACAATATTATTTCTTCACTGATAAGATCCCCAAATCCCTGGCAGCTCAAAAATTACAGAGGATTTAAAAGACTTCATGCTCCAGGTTATAAACTGACAGTGAGCCAGTCAGAGGGAGAAGTTCTGTCTTGCAGGGACACTGAGCCACTATTACTTGCAGCTTTCTAATTCTCTGCAACCTGAGCCTTGACAGGTGGCTGTGAAGAGAAGCCAGAAATGTCACTGCTTCCACCCCTATCATGGCTGGGTTATTTTCCTGAATGCTTCCCCCATCATCCTCCCAGAGAGGATGGAGATTGAAAGGAAATCTGTCCTGAGAATTCAGCTGCTCTGAGGATCCGAGCTCCTCCTGCTCCACCAGGGGGGATTCCTGAGGGAGACAAAAGTTCTGGTGCAGCACTGGGGAAATCCAAACAAAAGGGGTGTTCTGCTGCAGCAGCACAGCTTTGGGGAAGGGCAAAATGATATTTATTCATTTATCCATCCATCTGGGCACAGACTTGGCACTAAAGGACAGTACTGGTACACCTCCCCTGCCTGTTAGACCTTGGGTTTTGATTTATTTATTTATTGGGTGGAATCCAAGCCTGCTGTGTGGTGGCTCTGGGCAGGGAGGGGAGCAGTTTTGCTGGGTCCTGCCCAGCACAGATTGCTCTGTGCAGGGACATCCACTGCCTGCTCCAGAACTGGCCAGAAAAGGCATTTTCTCCCTGCTGCTTTGGCTCTGGAGTCCAGTTGTGCTGTTCAGTTACAGTGCACACAACCCCAGAGGAGCTGAACTAACAGGGAACGAGTTTCCTTGGCAATTTGATATTAATGACTGTGATCTGCAGTGAATTCAAGGGAGGTTTCTAGGAGCAAATGGTTATTGTAGCTGATGTTCACACCAGTTTGCTTTTCAGGTCGTGCATTTCAGGTCCCAATAGGTTTTAAGATGGAACAGATCTCTTAAAAGAGTTTTTGCAGCTAGGAAAACTTTTAAAACTTTTCCCAGGCCCTTTTTTGCCTGGAATAACACCACCCCCGAGCAGATTAAAGGGGCTCAGGTGGAGGTGGAGCTGTGCTGCTACCCTGGAATGGAATGGGAGCAGCTGTGCTGCCTGGCACCAGCTGAGAACCCAGAGAGGGGGGCTCAGCAGCTTTAATTCCAGGAGAAAACCCCACTTTGCTGCAGGCAGCCCAGGAAGGGAGCCTGGGGTGCTTTTCTCTGTGCTGCAGTCCCTAAAGCACAGCGAGATCTCCAGGCCACCATTCAGCCAACACTCCAGATTTCCTGGGTGTGCTCAGGAAGGCACAACTTAATGGGGCAAAACTGCTGAATTCTGCTTTTCTGGAGGAGGGAATGCTAATTTAATGAGTGTGTGTGTCTTGGGTAAGTGGTTCCCTCCATGTTTTTATCTGTTGATATTAGTTACACTCCAGCTGCCTTCCTGAGCTCACTCTTTTTCCATCAGGATGGTTCTCTTCATAAATGTTTTGTGTTTAGCTGCTTCATAAGTATAGACAAAACAAATCCAGGGCTCCCCTGAGGAAAAGAAGGGAATTATTCTGTCTAAAATAGTCTTTTTTCCACATGGATTACTGCCCACAAGAGCAGTTCATCTGACTCATGGATTCCATACTTTGAGAAGGGTTTTCAGCACACTCCATAAGTCTAATGGCTTTGGAGAGCTTAATTAAAGCCTCCAAATAAGTGTTTTTTTCCTAAGGGAAAGCACCTGGATCAGGCACCTGAATTCAGTGACTGTTTTCTGCTGGACAGTGGTTCTGGGGTAATTAACAGGTGCAGCAACAACACCAGGGTGGGAATGTTGTAGCAGGATGGAAGAGCAAACCTGAAAAGAATGGTTTGCTGGGGAATTTTTCTCATAAAAACACTTTGAGAAGTTTCTGTGCTGCTCTGGGACTGAACTCTTCTGTTTCCTGCTGCTGGAGGTCTTGGATGATGAAGCAGGTTGGGGTATGGATTTCCCGCCCATCTCTCTGTTGGGGTAAGATGTGAACACAACTTTTACATATTCCCAGTCTATATTTGATCACCAAAATCAGAAATTTGGAAGTGAGGGCAGAAATACAGCTTAGTCCTTCAACTGTCTGCGGGGCTCTTTTTTCTCATTTCCCTCATCCTTTTTTGAAGTTTTATCTTTTTCATTGAGAGTAAAGAAAATTAAGTTACTTATGGGTAATTCATGAGCTAGAGACTGAAAATTTGGATTAAATATTTAAGATTTTTTTCTAAACAGTTTAATGAAATAAGCAAATTCTATATAGGTATTTTTCTTCCACATGTCAATCATTCTCAAATTATGTTAGCTCCTTAAATTCTTTTTACATGTTAATGATATCTCATTATTCTATTAATGGGCAGCAGCAGGATTATCTGTGTTTGTTTTCCATTAGTACTTCTGCACCTTGGCATGCCTGAACAAGTATTTGAAAATCAAACTTCCTCTTTCCTTGGGAACTTGGGACAGGTGAAATTTCTCACAGTTCCCTCGGTATGGATATTTAAATGCTAAGTTTTAATTTTTTATTTGCTTTCTTTTCCTGTGAGCTTTGTTTGTTTGATTTCCAATCACTGAGTGATTGAGCAGTTGGAGTAGGGGCTGCCCTGGTGTCCCACAGCAAATTCCAGGGCAGAGTTTGGGAAGTGCCATGGGTGGATTCAGCTCTGCTTGTGCTGGATAAAGATCTGCTCTCAGCTCTCTAAACACCCTGCCAGTCCTTACAATCTGAATATCTTCATTAGTTATTTTTGTAGACTATTTACATCAGGAAAAGCTGGAGCGAAGTCAGTGAGTTTGACTGAGGCAGTGAAAAATGGAGCATTTTTCTGTTTGTTGGTTTGGTTTCTTTTTTTACATTTGTTGCTGAAGAAAGCCTGAAATAAGTTCCAGTTCAGCACCAGTGTGGAGTTTTCCCTTGTGATTTCCAGAGCTTGGTCCAGGCTCTGACAAATCAAAGTCGTCTGGAGTAGGTGTGAGGGGTTTTTGAAAGAAACACAATATATTTGGTGATGAGGAGGTGCCTGTGTCCTGCAGCTGAATTAAATTTCACCTTCCAGCAAGAACACAGGCTGCTTGCTGAGAGCTTCCTCAGGGAGATTTCCACATGACTTAATTTAGGCTTTTTATAAAAGCAGAGCAATGGCTGGTGAGGATTTGCTGGTGCTGCTATAGGACATCAGTACAACACGGCATTTTCTTCTTAAATCTTGCAGCCTTTTTTCCTCTTTTCCTTTACAATATGTCTCAGAATGACTTTCTTTTCCCCCCCTGTGTTACTGTGAAGCACTCTGCACTTCCCACAAGCCATCTAGACAGAAATCTACTCTGACCAGGCTGATTTGCAGTATTTCCATGTTGTCTGTAGCTGGGGGGTTCCTGTGACACCTTGGCAAAGCACACACCTTATTTATCCTGTACATTTATCAAATAAAGCTTGACATGAAGTCATTGGGTTTGACAGAAGATTTATGGGGGTTTCAGCTGGCTTTGCAGTAGCCCCATGATATTTTTTGATAATCTATTGAACAGAATTAGTTAAAAGCACTTTTATTTTTTTTATTAAGTCCTTCTGTCCCAGCAGGTTTGTAAAACAGCTTGTGGAATCTCACACAGCTAACCCCTAGTAAACTTATAAATGTAGATTAATGCTTTTCTTTACTTTCTTTCCAACTTTTGTGAATTCTGTAGAATTTTGTGTGCTGCTGGTCCTTCTGCTCCCCATCTTGGTGTTTGACCCATGGGATGCTGTTTCCTCCCCTTCACTTTCTTCTCTCTCCCTCTAAAAATGGTCTGAAGCCTTGGACAAATGCATTTAAAGGATGATTTTGGCTTTAATAAAGAGGACTGAGGGGTGGAAAACAGACATACAAAAATTATAATGATTATTAAAGAAAACCAAATCCCAACCCTAGAACCCCTTTTGATCTTGTATGTAGACTTTGTGTGCAAGGTTTTTGCATCAGAGAGTTGTTCATATTGACTGTGATGATTACAAAATTTCTGTGCTATAAAACTTCTTTTCCAATCCCACAGAACATCCAGACTCAGTGTCAGTAATTCAATCTTTCACCAAGGTCTGAATTCCCTTTCTATACATCAGAGTCAGATCAAGGCAAGCTGATGGATTTTCTGGTAATGTTTGGATCCTATCTGTGGCTAATTTACCTCCAGGAAAGTGAATATTTCCTTCCATTACATCAGAAAGTTCTGGCACTTGAATTTTCCTGTCAGCTTGACTTGAACCAGAATTTTCCTTGATATCTGATTAGAGAGACATAATTTGGTTTGGTGGTGGCTGATTTTAAAGTCTACCTCTCCACCATGAGGGGTAGCTGAGGTTTTAGTGGGATTCAATGGAAATGTTGACAGAATGGAAATAAATGTCCCTGTGGGAGGTGTCAGCTGTGCCAGAATTTACAGATCTGTTCCCAAAGTCTTTCCCAGGTTTGGTTCCTCCACCTGCTCATTTCCCTGTAGGTGTTCTGCTGCTGGAGCTGTAGGCACTTAAATTAACCTGCATCAAAACAAACTCTGCTATGAAAAGCTGCAAAACTTTGGTTTTCTTCGAGTCAGATTTTAAAGTCACCCATTAAATGTTGATTTGTTTGCTTTCAAAACTGCACAATACGTCCTACAGCCAGCACCTCCTGCATCCAAGAATGGTTTCAAAGAGAGGTGGCAAACTGTGAATGCACACCTGAGCCACCTTTGACTGCAATAAACCAGCAGAGGAGAAATAAATATGTATTTAATGTAGAAATTTAAAAAAAAGAAAAAAAAAAGCTTTTCTGGCCAAAAAAAAGGTTGACACTTTGTCCCACACATGCATCAGCTGAGTTGCTGTTTCTGGGATATCCAGAGGATGTGTTTTACATTTTCTCCTCTCCCAGGTGAGTTTATAAACCCTGCTCCATATCCCCTTGTAGGAAACTGTGCCAGAAAACACACAGGAAAATACCTGGAGCTGTTTTCCCTCGGTGCCACATTTGAATGACTTTCCTTGACTACAGTGGAAAACAAACTCAGATTTATTGCACATTCCAAAAGCACTCCCCACGTAGCTTTGCAGCACTCATTTTTTTATTCAGGATCAGTAATCAGCAGCACCACAAATTCATCAACAATTTTACCTTTCCTCGCCTCTGCTTTACCTCCCTGCATGGCATTTGCTGAGAGATGACTTTTGCCCATCAGTTTGCAGAGGGTCCCACACAAGTTGTAAATAAGGAGCTGGCCAGAGGGAATTGTGGAATTATTCTACCTTTTCCTCCTGAGTAAGGAAGCCAGCCTAATTAATGACTTCCCTCCAACTGGAGAGGTGCAGAATGGTAATTTGGATATGGCAAAGCTGGGATTTATTGTCAGTTCAGAAGGCTGTGAGTGCCAGCTCTGCAGTTCTCTCCATCTCAACTCACAACTGGGATCAATATTGCAGCTGCAGCCTCCACTTGTATATTTTATTTATGGAACACGTATTTCGAAACTTTTTTGGTTTTGTTGTTGTTGTTTTTAAAGAGTTACTGACACTTTGATTTAGGCTAGGCAGGATTTATTTTGCTTTCTTTTGAAAGTGGTACAACAGCTGCTAGTGATGGTGTTTGGGGTGTGTGCACCTTCACCTGTGTGCATGAAACCTGTCACTCTCAATTCCACTGAACTTAATTTCCCCTCCAGCCTCCCCTGGCAGAGCTTTTGTCATGAACACATCCCATGGCCAGCAGAATGGAATAAAGCTTTTGGTATTTGTGAGAAATATGCTTTGGACAGGTCTGGGAAATTCCAGTGAGCTTTCTGAGCAGCTGCCAGTGGTGGCAGAGGTTTATTTAAAGCAAGGTCACAGCTCTGAGCATCGCTTTTCCCTGAGCTGAGGGCAGCATCTCTGCTCAAACCTGCAGCTCTCTGTGCTGTGTGCTGACACTCACAGCTGTCCTGGCTGTTATTTACTGAGGAGGGCACAGAAAGTGAGCATTAAAATGGGAATTGCTGTTTCCAAATCCTCCACAAGCACTGTGTGTGTGTATATATTTATAAAATATGCTGAGATATACTTTGGGTAGGCAATAGAGGGGTCCAGGTTCACGGCTCTTTTGGAGTTTTCCTCTTCTCAACCTTAATTTTGCCTTTAAGAAAAAGAATCATGCAATTAATAATTATCTAATAAGCCCATTTGCAGAAGGGTTTTTTTGTATTTTAAGTTAGTTGCATTCCCATAGTGCTTTTGCTTTGTGTTCCCTGGTTATTTATCTCTACTAAATATCTGTGAATGTTAACTTTTTCTTTTTTGTTTTTTTAATCAAGAAAAGAGCAACATCAGCTGGACAAAATGGAGATCAGGCAGTTACAATTTTCCTCCTTTGCATTTAATTCCTTTCCACTCTCTGGATTTTGGGCTTTCCTTGTGGCTGCGTTCAGGCCAGTTGTGAAATCCCAAAATCTCGGGGCTTCAGGAAAAACTTAAGCTTTAAGAACAGCTTTAATTCAATCCCTCTTTTTTGTCAGCAGCCAAACAGTCTGCCCCCATCCCTGAGGGGTATATTTTTGATTTTCTATTCTATAAAACCACAGCCTAACAGCCGAGTTGTTGCCTAAAATGTACCATGATGGAAGCCTGGCTGTAGCTTTGATATATTGCAGGAAGGCTGCATTCATGAATTGTGAATAAGAGCAACAATTTTTCAAATATATATTGTCAAAGCCGTTTTCTCTCCAATAACACTGCCCATAAAATGTAACAAGTGTAATGGCTGTTTTACTCCCAGTTAAAAAGTGCATACAATTGTAATATATCAGTCGTTGTTAAAATGACATCTGGGAATATAGGGAGATTTTTCTTGCCCTTTTTCCTGCTTCTTTACTACCAATGTTTCCTGGTAAAGGTATTAATATTAAAGAATTGCTAGATTCTAGGGCAGCACCTCCATGCATATGTGTATATGCACATAAATATGGATATAACTGTATGTATTTGTTGGAATAGACATAACTGTGTTATATAACTATAAAATGTCTGTTTAGTGATGCAATAATTTCCCTGTAGGTCACATAATGGACTTCTCCGTGTACTTTCACTCACCTCTGCCCAATCCAGGGTGGCTGTAGCTGGCCCATGGCCATCCTGAAAAGTTTTTTGTTCCCAAATCTCACAGAAGGAAAGGGATGCTCCTTCAAAGATCACAAAGCTGAAAGGGATGGTCTTGATTTGATTGATTCAATGAAGTCAGTTGCAGTCAAATTAATTCTTCAACTGCACTTCAAAAGCTTTCTAATGCAGGTTTTTAAAAGCTCAAAAGGTCTGACAAAGGAATTCAAAGTGACTTCTGAAGGAGGATTTCTGTGCTCTAAGCAGCCAGGCTGCAATCCTCCATCAGCTGAGGACAAATGCAAAGCTCCCTTCTGCTGAGGCCAGGATTTCATCCACACTCTGGGATTTTGGGGTACTTCTCATCACAGAGGTTTGAAGTCTTTAACAGGAGCAGCAATGTTGAAAATCCCTCTTAACAGTGTGGCACTCACAGAGCCTCGTGTCCCTCCCCAGATCCTCCAATAAGTCACTCCTTAAACCTAAACCCTCATTCCTACACTCGGTCCTCAATCCTGCACTGGGGCTTGTCCTCACCCAACTCGTGATGGAATCGGCTCCAGGGACTCCAGCTTTGGACCAAGGGTTTAAAAGGCAAATCCTTGAGAGCAGGGAACTGCATTTATTCATTTGGAAAGCTGTAAAGCTCCTCACCTCCGTTTTAGGATGAGTGAATGAGCTGAGGCCTGGCTGGTGCTGGATTAGGCATTTTCTCCAAATTTCCATTGCTCGATGAGCAATCTGGATTAGCAGCACAGCTTCTTGCCCCAGATGGCTTTCAAACCCTGGCAAGGGGTAAAATGAAAGCAGAGCTCTGTTATGAAAGTTGATATAGTTAAATATTCCTGCTGAGTCTGAAGTGGCTGCTTTATCCTTCTTCATAAAGCTCTACCCTGAACTGGTTACCTCATTCAGGTCGGTGTTAGTGAGTAATTGCATACTAAATATATAAATCAGAACACAAACTGTATCCAGCCATCCTTTTGTTTCAAGCAGTGATTTAGAAAGCATTCAGAGGAGGTGTGAAGTACCTTTGTCATGGGCAGGACAGAGGCAAGGATAGCTCTAAAAATAAATTCTAGATAAATATTTTATTGTACGGTGTGTCTCTCGGTGTTTGTGGACAGAAATTGCTAATGTAAAGACATAGTTCTGAAGTTTCTGATATGATATTTGACAACAGGCTAAAACTAAAAAAAGGTTTTTTAAAAAAGTGAGTTCTTTTCCTGGTTATGCTGAACTGATGTTGACTTTTGCAGGATTCAGTCCTCCCAAGAGGGAAGGGGAGGTAACACTGAGCCAGGGATATGCCACAAGACAGAATTCTTTAGGTTTAATACCAGCCATTGCTAATATAATCATGCTGAAGTGATGGAGATTGAGCAAAGCTGTGATCAAAGGCCTGTGGGCTCCTTAGCAGACTCTAGGCTACTTTGGATAATAAATTTATTTCTGTCAGAGGGAGAAGTTGCTATTGTTTTGTAGGGTGTAATTTTACTGGTGCCACCTAAAAATCAGGTTCTGCTGCTGGAACACCAATTGTGTTTCCTAGGCTCCAGTGCATCTACCAAAGATGGGAAGTGATCAGGGGTTAACCTTGCCCAGTGTGTTTGTCTAAATTCTAATGGCAGGCTCAAGAACAATGGTCCATAACATCCAAATTTAATAAAAACAAACATGTGATCCCAGCCAAAGTGCTCAGTGACATGGAAATGCTGTTCTAGCCCTGATTTCTGTGCTGAAGGAGCCTCTGACAGGGTCCAAGGTCCTGTGTCCCTGAATTCATCCTTTTGGGGTCATTTGTAGACATTTCACTGTCCCTGAGGCTCATTTCTGTCACTGTGTTACAGCCAGTGCGTGTCCCCAGCCTGAATTGTTTGTACATAACCGCTGGGTCTTCTGACATCAGAGGGAGTGGGAAGAGCAATATCTGGATGCTGTGCCTGAGTAGAGAGCACAAGCTGGCCCCATCCACAGTCTGTCTGTGGCACAGAGCAGCTGGGACAGCCTTAGTGCCACACAAACATTGCAAATTCACATTTGTTGGAGCATCTCTTTCCCCTGGCCCTGCCTCTTCCCCTCTCTCTGCTGACATGTGGCTGCACAGCAGCACTCCAATATTCACTTTGATGTCTCCTTCCTCACGCAGCCTGTTTGGATATCAACAATTCTTTTTCTGGCACGGATTCCCCGTTACTCCCTGAACCTTTCTCTTCATCATTGCTGAGTGCTCGGGATTGAGTAACGCTGTGTTAAGGGATGTGGCCACACCGGGAGGGGTTTCTGCTGCTGAATATCTCACAATATCTCATTTTGGAGGTGTGGCAAACACAGACTAAAGCAGGGGCTGTCTCAGTGGGGTTTTGTTTCTCCCGTTCACTTGTTCCTTCTTTAACATCGGTAACTGCAGCAGAGCAAAGGCATTTCGAGATAAATTCTTGAAATTTCTTTAAGTTCTTGCCCGATGGAAAGTTTGGGCTCTGGGGAAAAAAAATCTCAGGGAGGTGTGCAAAAGTATCTGAGTTACACTGAAATCGCTGCTGGTGTGAAAAGAGGAGATTTGAGAGCCTGAAGGGAAAACTTTGTACTCTGAAAATTCATGACAGTTGAATAAGGAATTCTTTAATATCTGCTTCCAGAAGCTGAGTGGTAAAGGGAGACACAGGTGTTTTGTTGAACAGTGAATTAATAATCATGGTCTCTTAATATGAATGTTGCTGCGTTGTTAGTATTGGAAATTTGTAACAAGTTATTATTCTGCAACTTTTTTACTTCTTTTTTTTCTGTGTGTGACCTCAATCCGTCTTCCTTTCCAAGTTGCCATTTTGATACGTGGGAGGAGAAAAAAGGCCAAGGAAAATAACAGAAATCTTGAGGAAGAAACACTTTAAAAGCTATCCATAGAAAAAATATTTCTTTTTCACCTTACTGTGAGTAAAGGACTGAGCTGGCATGAAGTTGGCTCATCCTCGCTTTACCCAGATCCCTGTCATGGTATCAGGAGCTAATGACTCCTCTTTACCTATTGAGATAGTGGTAAATTCTATTTACTGTTGTCCCCTGAACAGCTAGGGCAGAAGGGGATGAGAGAGGATGGGATAATCTCTTGGAAGGCAGCGTTTAACACCTGTCTGGCAGGAGATAATTGCTGCATTCCAGGGGGATTAGCAGCCAGGAACTTTTTCAGAGCGAAGCCTCAGCTATCTCTCCCCAGGTGGATGTCTGCAGACACTGAGCACAGAACGGAGGATGCAGGAATAAAGCACGGTGCGTGCAGATGAAATGTGGCTTGTGCCTCAAAACTGGGGAGAGATTTTTCTTTCTCAGAGCTCTCCTGGTTCAGAAGGGCTTGGGAATGACTGAAGCGGTGCCTGTGTGTCGCTGGAAGACACAGGGTATAAAGTGAGGTTCATATCAGCAGCTGAGGTTTTATTTTCTCAGGAGGCAAAAGCCTTTATTTCGGGGTTTTCAACCCTTTTTATAAGGTGTTCTGATCCAGGTTAACCTGATTGATACGAGGAACATCATCTCCCTCATCCCACTGGTGGGACAAGAGAAAAACACTCTCAGAACATCTGTGCCATTGTTTTGAGAACTAAAATCTTATTTACAACTGCAGTCCTTGAGAGAGAGAAGTTTCCCAAAAGACTTTCCCTTGGGAAACAGATCAGCCACTGAGAGCCTGAAACTCTGTCAGGTTCAGAAAATCATGATCATACCTGTGTTCAGGAGGAAGGGTGGATGCACAGGAGACAAAAGCTCAGCACTCACCTGAGAGCAGGAAACTGCAGAGTTTCCCAGCAGTGTGGCTTTGGGATGGATTGCCCCCAAAAAACAACTTCAGACAGAGGCCTTGGTTTTCTTTTTGGCACTTAATTTGCGGTATTAAATGCTGCAATCAACACGTGTAATAATTAACACAGAATTATTTTAACAATAGACTTGATTTTAATTCTTCAATAACCTTTACTCTGTTTAACACCGAGATTTGTGGCAGATGCAGAATTTTAGGAGAGAGGAAGGGTTGTTTTGTAGTTTTCTGAAGAGTAATCCCAGAAAAGCACACTGCTTGGCACAGCATTTTAATTTTGGAGTGAAATAAAGCTCCAGTGAGATTTGCAATTTCCATTGTAGCCCTGTGACCGCTGTCAGTATTTACAGCCCTGTGTGAGCACAGTGCTCCTGACCTGCTGGAAGAACACAGGACCTGAAATTCTGCATCAATTGGCCCTGCAAGGAGCAGGGAGTTGGACTCAGAGATCCCTAAGGGTCCCTTCCAGCTCGGGCTGTGGCACTCGGTGCCGTGGTCAGGGTGGTGTGAGGTCACAGTGGTGGAGGCAGAGGCACAGGAAATATTCCTTTATCTGTGCTGACAGGCTCAGACACTCGAGAGAACACCAAGTTTAATCTGAGACCATGGAGAAGGCTCCTAAAACTGAGTGGAGAAACTGAGAATAATGGGAGTGTGTAAGTTAGATAGAATTATATTAAGTCACTGGTGAGAAAGAGTTTAGGGTTTAAGCTATATTAGTTAATAAGAGATAACATGGAGGATTTAGGGTGTTGTTCCTTTCTCCTTCTTCATCTTCTTCTTTGGTTTTTGGGTAATATTAAGTGATTGGATAGAAGAATCTGCATTGTAGGACACAGGTGTTTGGTTATTGGGTTATAAATGAAAATAAGTAACTTGGCATTTCATGATTGGGTAGGTTGACACTTAAAAGACCTTGAAGAGTTACTTCATCCCTCTATTTCATACCTTGTTAGCCCAGTGTGCATAGCTCCTCCCTGTCTGTAAATATGGAATATAGAGGAGGGAGAATAAACAACAGAGCCCAAACACAAAAACTCTCTGGTTAATCCTGGTGCTGAGGAAAAGAACTGAGCTATCAGTGTCCTCCCAGGTTGGACCTGATGATCTCAAAGGTCTTTTCTAACCCAGTTAATTCTGTGATTCTGTGGTAAGCTATGGCTCCCTGCTGTTGTCTAATTTCAATGGAAGCCAACAGCCCAGTTTTGTGGATTTTATCCTGAAATTCACCTACTCTTTGCTTTCCAATACACTCAGATTTTGTCATGTTGCAGTGATCCTTGTTGAATGAACACAAATCTCTTACTGTAACAGCATCTCATGCAGAGAAATTATATTTTGTAATGTGGATGTATTGTTTCTAAACACTCAGATGAGATTGCAAATATTGTCTCAGGAATGATAATAATTCTAAATTCTCCTCATTCTGGCATGCTTTGAAAATTATCTCCCACCTTGCTGCTGTGCAGGGAATTACCTCCTGTTTAGCAGGTAAGTCGTGACCCAACAAACCACTGTGGTCTGAGGCAGAATAAAGATTTAATCACAGCGAGGAGGCAGAAAATGAACTGTTTATGTTCCAGTTGCTTTCCTGTCACACCGTGTGAGTGGTGTTAATAGAGAGGGGACCAGAGCCACCAAAGGTGTTTGCAGCTAATGTGTCCTGCTTTGCATTTGGAATTAGCAATAAAAAATGCTGATTGCACTTGTCTGGCCATCAGCTGAGTTTGTCATTGTCACACGGGCACAAATAGAGAAAAGAGCTGTGACTTTACCTGATTTGAATGTTTTGGAGGTATTTTTTTGGTCTTAATTTTAAAAATACCCCTTTCACGCTGGAAACATTCTGCACCAGCACTAATTTCTGGTGAAACCAAAGGATCAGAAAATGGGGAATGACCTCGTAATCAGAAGCAGCAAGTGGAGTTGAATTCATTTTCCTGGAGAGTGCTTGCCAACACTGCCATGGAGAGCTCGCTGCTGCTCCAAAAGTCACTTGTGCTTATAATAATTAGAGTTCCAATGATCTGGAACTGCTTGATTCAGCTAAAGTTTTGGCAGGTGGTTGACACAAAGAAGACAATTAAAACACTGTGCTAGCCTTGAAAACGTCATTTCAAATTATTTGCGTGCCTGTAATACCATTACACTCATCAAAAAAAAAAGAAAAAAGGTCCATCTATTAGCTATGGATGTGTAGTTATCGTTTTCTGTCACATAAAACACATGAATTACGGATTTTGGGAATAAATGGATTGAGAAAGTTCACTTGGTTAGCTGCATTAAGCGTTTGGATATTATAAATTAAATTGTTCCTCTCTATATTTTGATATATGATAGCTCAAGCTCACTTGGCACTCTTAGTAAGCTTTTCTATCTGGAATTGTGCCTGATGAGCAGGTCTAAATGTGGAATTGCCCAAAAATGCATGAGAAGTGTGTCCTTCCTCTTCCAATACACACAAAAAAAGATCACCTATGGAAAGCTCATAATAAATCCTTTCTTTCATTTTTGAACCTGCTCAGATTTGCAAAGCCTCATCCATATATGAGAAAATGCCAATTTTGCCACCAGATGTCAGCTAAGATTTAAGGAGCTGATGTTTTCCTGGACCCAAAGGTACTTTTGAGATAGTGCAGCCCAAATCAGTTCCTAACAACTACTGATGGGCTTTTCAGGCTTATTTTGAAATCAGAATTAGCATGTCTTTTAGATGAAATAGAAGATAACACATCTTTTATGATCAGTGACCGTTCAGCCACCTGCTTTTGTCTCTGTGCCTGTGTAAGCTTGTCTCACACAAGCTTTGAGGATTTGCTTGACCTTTTGCGCTTTTTTGTTGCTAATTTGGTGAGAAGATTATGCAGGACTTTGTTCTTAATGTGCACCTCAAAAGTTTTATCTTAATGTTAAATGGGCTCTGACCACGATGAATTCCACATCTAAGTGCAAGAAGTGTTGCCCTGAAAATTAAACCTTCTGATAATGTTTTCATAGTTTTAGTTACTTTCCCATGAAAGGTCTATAAACTTAAGTTGTTTATCACATTCCTTCTAAAAAATGTCTTTTGATGGACGTTTCTCATGACCAGTGTGCGTGGGAAGGTGGTGACTTAATTATCCAATCCTCATTGTCAAGAATCTATAAATACTGGAGTCAGAGAATAAAGGGGTTTTCTGTTCTGACCCTGAGAGGCGTTCCTGTGAATCATTTTGTGTCCTTTAGCGACACAGAAGTTTTGGGGACATGACCCCTCAGAGTTCTGTGCTCAGCTGGCCGTGTTTGGGCACTCTGTGCTCAAATTCCGAATTCCAGCCTCGATGGTGCTGCACAGGAGAGCAGAGTGATGTGCTAAAGAGCACAAAGTGTATTTATTTCTTCAGGACAGAGATGCTCGTGCCAGTGCTGGAGGAGGGGTTGGAAGCAGCCACAGAAAAGGAAAAGAACTGAGTTTAATTGGGAACTGTTGGCTTTTTACCGCTCTCAGGACCATAACGTTTCTTCTGTTATCACCTGGACTAGCTACATAAAAAATAACGACTCCTGTTGACTCAAGAATTGGTGTTTTCAGTCTTTAAGGGTCTGTCTTCCTCTTTGTAAAATTCTGTTATGTCATTCCCTGTGATGAATTCTCTGATGTCAAATCATGGTTCTGTTTCATTTGCTGTCAACAGCTTTTTGTGATAGGTCCTTTACTTGTCCCAGGTTCTCCCGAGGGAAGAGAACTCCAAGCTTTGCATCTCTCATGTGGTTCAGTTGCTAACAGCAGTCAATGCTTATTTAGGAGAATAATAATCAGGAAATAAATGTATGGAGTTTGTTTTTTGTTGTTGTTTTGGTTGGTTTTTAAATCTCAGGGTTCTTTTGTCGTTTGGTTTTAAACTCTCAAATCTCAATACTGAGCCAAAATCCTGTTCCTACATTTCCACCATGGAAAAAGAAAATTGCAGGCAGTTTTTCCTATTAAATGTTGAACTGCTGAAAGCCAAAAAGCCATCCAAATGAGAACTTGCTGTGCAGGGCTTTTTGAAATTTGAGTCATGACATAAAGTGCCTTGTGAACTGCTGCTGCCCACAGCCATTTCATTAGGTTGCAGCAGGAATATTTCTTGCACCTATCAGCAAAACATCTTGAGGAAAAACTGTCCTGACCTACGATCACAACTGCTTGCCTTGTGGAAGTCACCACTGCAAGCTTCATATTACATTGCTCAGGCAGCACAATATTTGTTAGATATTAATTGGTACCAGTGTAGAAAGTGTTCTGGCCATGTGAGAAGTCCAAAGCCAATTTTGCTGCCTTGCAAAGCCCTGAAAACAACACATGGCTGCCATTAATAACTGAGACTTTGCTAAGTGGTTGAAGAGGAATGTAGGTTATAGCAAGAGCTTCTGCTTTTCAAGAATTAGCTGCATGGAAAAATTGAAGGTTCAGAAAAGAGATCTGTGACTAACTCAGGCTTTTCTAGTCCTAACGTCAAGACTAAATTATGAAGGGACATCCAGGGAAGTGATGTGTGGCAACAGACAGTCTTTGCTGGCAAGGATGTGATGAGATCCAGTGGCTGGAAGCAGATAAAATCTGACATATTTGAGAATGAAGGGCTCTCTGAGGGAGTGTCAGAGCTCCAGCAGGATTGAAGTGCTCGGTGAAAGTTGTCCGGAGGTTCTTGAGCTGTGTGCAGGTAGAGGGCTCAAAGTTCCTCCTGTAGTCTGAAATCAGTGAAGAATCAATTCAGTGCTGTAAGGAGCAATTGCTGTGGCTCTGCAGTGGAGCAGCACAAGGCTCTGGACTCCTGGATTCAGTTCCAGCTTTGCTCCAGACCTTCTGGTGGTGTTGGACAGCTCCTCCTCTGTGCTTCAGGCTTTGCTCTGCAAACGGAGCATGGCGCTGGCTCTGGGATGTTGGGCTGTGGATGAACTGCAGAAGCTGGACACAAAATCCTGCCTTTGCTTTCCTGGGAAGCGGCAGAGCCTCCTTAGTCGGGTGTGCCATTTGGCAAGCACACTTAGCAGCTCAGGTCAGTGTTTTGGGGGGATATGGCTTGGCCAGGCTCTGCAGCGATGTCCGTCCTTCCCTCCCTGTGTCCTCCCTGCTCTGCCTCTCCACCTGCATTTTCACAGGTGGTTTTCCCTTTGTCTCACCCTTGCTCCTCACCCTGCCTGGCCTGGATAAGGGGAAGGTGAGGGAGGTGTGGAGTTACCTGCAGCAGAGGTGGTGGATTACCTGCACTGCTTCTCTTGTGGTGGTGTGTGAGGGGGACGCTCACAGACACAGCACCTGTGGCACACACACCTCTTCTGGGGACAGCACCCTCCTCACACAGCCTGCTCGGATAGCACAGAGGTTTCCTCGGGGTTTTATCCATTCTAACTCTGCTACTCTCCAAAAAAGAAGCCTCTTATTCACTGCCAGACCCCCAAAGGGAGGAAATGTAAATCAGGTTTTGGTAATAAATAAGGTAAGACAGCCCAGGAAGAACCGGCAATGAGGCTTGAAAATGAGTTGGGAAATCTGCATCTGTACAGATGTGCGTGGTGAGATTTGTGCACATAAAATGTCAGGCTCCACGTTACATGAGCCCATTTGCAGTTTTCACAAATAAAGCACCAGCGGGTTTTCCAGTGTGAGGAAATGGAACTGGGACCTTCTCTCCTGCTGTGACTCATCTCAGCCTTGATATTCAGATATTTGAGCCACTCTGTGCACCCAGGGCTGCGTGTGTGCAGGTACTTATACAAGAACAAATAGTCTGAAGCAAATAGCTTTGAATATTCAGCCCTTAATGTGTAACATTTAATCACTAAATACCGAGTTTAACGCAAAATGTTTTGCTGCTGATGATGGAATGATTAATAAAGTGGTCTGAAATGTAGTTCAGAGCTTCTCTCTAGGGAGTCTTCCTTTGCCAATTTTGGCAAGATGGCCTCCTGCAGCAACAGAATCAGAAATGCCAATCATAATTGAAATTTTTAATTACATTTCCTGCTTTATTTCAAGGTAACAAGCATCTGGGTCGGTGTTTTATTTTTCCTCCTCTTTGAGTGTTGATAGTGCTGAATGTGTACAGGCTTCCTGTGAGCCCTTGGCTTTCTAAAAATGATAAAAGATGAGTACAACGGCAAAATGAGTCCCTTCCAGAGATAACCACAGTGTTCTGCAAGCTTTTTCAAAGCCCTGTAAGGCACGCTGCAATTTTACTTAAATAAAATCCTCAGATTTCACGTGGCATTAAAGGGAGGTTTGAGGGAGTGGAATGGTGCAGCTGAGCTGAGCAGTGTGCAGGAGCTCCAGCCTCACAGCACCACCCACACCTCAAACCATAAATCGTGAGGAGAGGGTAGAAGGAGAAACAACCCAAGCAGGGATTTCTCAGAGAGACAATTTCTTTGCTTCTTGTGAAAGGTTAATGCTACCATCCTCCTGGTCAGCAGGGAGGAGAGCAGAAGGGCACTGGGAGGGTGGGTGATGTTTCCAGGGTCAGGCCAAGGAGGGGATGAAGGAATTCACCCTGAAGATGGAGAAATCATTGCAGCCTGCTCAGCAGGGGCTGCCCTCAGAGAGTGCCCAGGTCTGGCACCTGGGGCTGCTCCACCACAACGCCCTGTTTATTCCAACTGGTTCCCATTTATCATTTATATTATTTATTATTCCCAAATTCCAATTGATTCCCATGGGCTTTGGCATCTGTGCAACCCTGGAATAGAAATGGTACAGCAAAACCTAAGAGATGCCTCCCCAGACTGTTTTGCCTCCTGTTGCCTGCTTAGCCCACCTGCAGTCAAAGTCCTTTAGTTACAGACAGTTACTTTTGGCCAGGATGGGGCTTTTTTTTTGCATGTCTAACTACTTTTTTAATGAATTAATGATTAGAAAAGGCCAGCAGGGAGGAAATAAAGCAAGCTGGGTATTGCCACAGGGACCCCTGTGTGTGTATCTGTGTGTGCTGCTGTGATGTTTTCCCTTTGAGATGGGCTTAGCTCTGATTTTCCTGCTGAAACAGAGTGAGCTACGCTGAGGCTCTGGCCTGAGCACCCTACTGCATGACACTTTCTACATTTTAATTTTAAACACAATTTATTATTATGCTGGATGTCCTTCTGACAGAACTTTTTGGTGCATAAAGTTACTGGATGTCTTCCTGAAGAACTCCTGCTTGATATTTCCGTTGGCCAAGGCTTTGAAACTTGAACACCTGAATTTTTTTCCTTCTGGAAAGGCACTGAAAATCCTCATTTCTGTGCTGGTTTTGTCTGTTTGTGATAAAGCTGATGGCAATATTTCTTAGACACAGCAGGGTCAAATTCCTCCTTCATGTGTCTTTTTACCTCAGAGATGTTACAGCAGAAATCTCCTTCAGGCTGTGTTGTCAAAAGATCTCATCTCCTGTTTGAGAACCAAAGTTGCCCAGTTTTCAGAATATATCAACACATCAAGGACATTTTCAGCACAGAGTTTCAGTGGAAACACCCAGAGTTTCTGAAATGTTGTTCTTTTTCTTAGATACATAAATTGTAGCTGAGCTTGTCAGAAAATCTCATCTTGGCAATAGAGCTGGCAATGTTCAAGTCCAGGTCTGAGCATCCTGAATTAAATTAAACTTGATGTTAATCTAGCACAGTCAATAGCTGGTTTTTGCATTAAAGGTTAATGTAAATATTTGCTAATTTTAAACATCTAATTTAGAAATATAAATCAGTTATTTATAGTGTTTTATAGTGATATTAGTGCTCTATTGCAGGATTTCCATAATACTGTATTTTTGCCTTTCTTCATTTCAAATTTAATGCTCCTATTTGATTTTTGCACTTCAAAAAACTAGCTAAAAATTGTTTAAGATTCAGAGAGAGAACTTCAAATTCTTGATTTTCAGATCATGGGGAGAAAAAGCGCAAATCCATTTTCAAATGGAAATTCTAATACGAAGGTAAAAATTACTTTTGAGCCATTAATTTGCTTTTAACTCTGCCATGCCTGAAAACAAATGTGGAAAAATTAGTGTTTGTTCAAGAGTGAATTTGTATAACCAGCATTCTGGGAGATTATACAGCAAATATGCTGTTTGTTTCTTTGTTTTTTTTTCCTGGGGACTTGAAATACAAGTAGAACTACAGGTTTTAATTAATTTATTTATTCATTCTGCGTTGGTTTGTGCTGTGGTTTTGGCTTCATTGAGATGCCAGCTGCAGCAGAGGCCCCGGGGTGCTCGCTCTGAGTTCTGCTGGTGCTTGTTTTACAAAAACTGCCTGGTGCACCACGAGGATGCTTTGGGTTCAGGCAATGGAAATTCTGTCCCTGGAGAGGTGGGCACTGTGTCACTGAAACTGCAGGAAAAATAAAAACCCTCCAACAAGTTTTTAGTGTTGGGGAATTCAGGTGTAAGTCCCTTGTTGTTCTGGCCAGGATGTGCTGCAGAATAAATTCATCCACACACTGCCTGGGCTGTGCAGAGAGAATTGTTCCATCACATGTGATCTTCACTCCATTTCCCCCACACTTACACAGCCAAAACCCAGAGAAATTCTCTGGCTCCATGTTCATTGGGCACAAGCCATGCAGCTCTTAGTGTTTGGTTTCCTATTGTTTATTGATCCCTTTGCCTTCTATATTAATTAGTTCTCATTTTTTGTTTTCTGATGGATGTTTTCCCAGAGCAGGTGTCTGCAGCTGTGTCTGAGGTGATGTTTGGGGATGATGGTCATTAATGGTCATTAATGGTCATTATCTTGTGTGTATCTGTGCTGCCCCCAGTCTGCTGAGAGGTTCTTTGAAAACAAACTTAAATTCCTTTCCATCTGGGCAAAGGTGAAGAAAACCTCTGATTAAAGTTATGTGAAAAATGTTAAACTTGGGATGGTTTCCAGCACTGCTGCTGCAGGATGTCCCATCCCAGGGGACAGGCAGGGCTGGCCAGGTGCCCAGCAGGGGCTGGCCTGGCAACAATTTCCCCTCCCTTTTCTCAGTTTCATGTGTGGGAACATTGCTTTCAGACTCTTCAACATCTAATGAGGAATTTCTTATTTTCAAATACCAATTTCCTTTGGAGATGAATGAAAACTCATCCACCAGCTTCTTCCCTCTTTGGTGATGTAGTAAAGAAATATTCATCAGGCAGCCAGAGTTGTCTTTATTTACTCCTGTTCTCCTTTCCCTAGAGCTTCTTGTGCCTCACTTGTGCTGTCTGCATAATTATTCTTCATAGTGAAATGAAAAACCGACTCTGAGATGTTTTCTTGGTGTGAACACAACACTCCATCCCAAGGCAACACTTGCAGATTCAAATTTAATTGTGAATTAATGGAAAAGGGGGAGAAAGAGGCTGTATGTTGTAAGGGAAACTTACTCTGTCTGTTGCAATAATGAATGTTTTAGAGGTTTTTTTTCATATTTTTTCTTAATTCTTGTAGTCATGCTTAGCTTGAACGCTCAGATTTTTCCTCTGGAATGTCTCTGGAATCTCTGGAATATACAGCTTGTTCCTAAAGATCTTTGCAGCCAACATTCACAAGGAAATTTCTATAGATTCTCTAGCAACATCCTTTTATTTTCACTTGGCACTCATGCTCGAATCCATTCTTTCACAAAGATTTTTTTTCCCTTTATCTGCTCCTTGGACCGTGTCTCTGCTCTCTCTTTACATTCCTTCTTTGCCTCTTTCTTTATCACACCCAATCAAATCTCTCAGGTTCCCTTTTAAAGCCATTTGCAGCCTCTCTTTGCCCTAACCCTTATCTCAGGGCTGGTGTCCAAAGCCAGCCCCATATCTGATGCCAGCCCCTATCTCCTACTCTTAATATGATGAGCAAACAGCTTTCAGCTTTCCCCTCCTCACTGGGGAAATGATTTCTGTGCTAACCACAGAGCCACGGCTTGGTTCTCTGTCAAATTCCTCTTTTAAAACAAATTTCTCTTCTAAAACCCCATTTTGCTGGGATTCCTTCAGAGCCCCTTTGTGACTCTGCCATGGGATGTGTGCTCAGCACAGCCCTGCTCTCTATTTCTGCTCCTTTGTGCCCAGGAGTGGATCCTTTTCATCAGAAAAATTGTGTTCTGGAGGGTTTATTCATTATTTTTATTTTTTTTTATTCTGGTTGCATATGTAGGTCATCCAAAACAAGTCATAAATTAATACTGGATCTGTAAAAATGTCTCTTGTCTTGACAGGGAAAAGGTTGAGATCAATTCTGAAAAATTGAGAAAAGATTTATTTTGACAGTTTTTAAATTTATTTTTTTAAGTGACAGCTCTTGCAATAGATTTATTTTTTTTTTTTTTAAATGCAAGTGTAACAACTGGGAAACAAAATCAAATCATATTTCAAACTGAATGATGTGTGCTTGGAGCTAAATGCTCTGAGTTTGGGGCTCATTTAAGGATAAGAGAAATTCCTTGGCCTTTTGGAGATGTAAGGAGAACCTTCCCTCTGTTTAGAGTGGAAAACTTGTGGGAAATGTGCAAATTTGATACAAAATCTTTGTCTGTCAGTCCTCAAGCTACTGGAAAGGGAAAATAGGATGTGTCTATGTAATTGTAGACCTTGATGAGATTTTCAGATATCCTGTGTTCCGTATTTTTTCTCTGTTGGGGTCAGGAATATTTTCAGGATCTGTCAGACTGCAGCTTCCAAAGTAATTTTTTAGTTCTTTGCTTAGTCTGGGAAGGCATTTCTTGTTACCTAATGTGATTTTTCTTGCCTCAATTTAAATCTCTTTGTTTGTCAAAGACAGAACCCTTCCCTCCTGGATCAGTATCTGATTTTTTCCTCAGGCTTCACAGCCACGTTTGTCCTCTAAGGAAAGTTGGGATGTATTTTTGGGACCTTTGAGCCTCATCAGAAGTTCCTATAGATGTTTTTTTCTGGTCTTCCTTTATCTTCTGAGCTCATATGAGACTTTACTCTCTCTTTTGTGCTCTGAAGACATAAACACACTTGAAATACTGTGCAGCTTTACAGAGTTTTCCATGTCCTCACTGAAGTCTAAAGCTTTCATGAGAACAAAACAAAAAAAATGATCAAAATTTGATTTCAATATGCAAAAGCAAGGACTTTTCCAAGCCCTGCAATCCTGGATGGGGAGGATTTCACAGAAGAGAAGAATTTCTGCAGCAGCACCAATGGGTGATTGAATAATTAGTGAGGAATTCAATCACTGTATGGATTCTCAGTGGGCCTTAATTACACTTTTCCATGCATGATCCCGCAAGCCTTGTGCAAGTGATTTTTCATTAAAGCTGAAGAGAGATTTTTATTGCCTGAGAATTACAAATTTAGGCTGTTGGCACGTTTGGATTTGCCTGTTTATTTTGGATGGATACCCAGCACTGGACTTTTTTAAGCTCTGAATTTCAAACACCCAGATCTGCTCAACTTCTCTGTGGTGAAGAAGGACAAAGCTGTGCTTGGCAGTGAGGTGCAAAGAAAGAGAGAAATTCTGCTGAGCATTAGACTTTGTGTCTGCAGAAAAAAAAAACATCAAACTTGGAAGTATGTGGTTTCTTGTTTTTCCAGAAAATTCCTCTGATGGACAGAGGCAGTAAAGCAGCTGCAGGAAAATAGCAGGCAAGATTCTGCATGGGTAGAAAGGAAATAAAATAATAATAAATAAATAAAATAAATCCTGATGGGAAGCTAAATCAGGCTGCAGGGCTGGAGGAGAATGTGGATATTGTTGGAAAGTTCTTGCTGGTCTTTATCCAGGAGCTCTGCAGTAAAATCTGGGTAAATATTCATCCTCAAAGGGGTGCACAGGTTCCCTGCCATGAAATCTGAACAGAACCAGCTGAAAAATTCCTTTGGAACCTTACACAAACCTGGGGAAAAGCATTTGGAAGATACATTTTCAGAGGTACTATGTTAAAACCTCACATTTTCTGTGTTGTAGCACAACTTCCCTTTTTTATTTTTGTTTTTTTTTCTGTCACAATGTAAATGTGGCTTTATTTTCTTAAAATGCTGAGTCATAAATGATCAGAATTTCACTGTCTTCACTCTCCCTAGCCACAAAAGGGGATATTCTGAATAACCCCTATAGAAAAAGGAAAGCTGTTTGAGGGAAATGACATTTTTATTCTGAATTCCCAAATCAGTGACTTGGCTCTGGGATTACAGGGTGTGCAATCAGGACTGGAGAGGAAGGGTTAGGTCTGAATGAGATGATTCTGTTTCAGGTTTCCAATTTAGATATTCCACTTTTCACTGGTAACAAATGGCACTGAAGTTTGTGGTGGTCTGGTTAGAGTTCACTGCCTCTTCTAGGGAATGAATTGCACATCCTGCAGCATTTGCAATGGAAATACTTTGGAAATTATTCACATCAATAATATTTGAATAATTGTGTATAATGTGTTTGGCAGGGCTGTGATTGGAATTGGGTATTTTGGGGAGGAGGAGGGAGAGGGATGAAGGTTTCTCTGAGATGTGTGATCCTCATGGGGATGAACCAAGAAGAAAAGTGTCTGGTTGGGTAAAGCACAAGTGTTGGTCACACAAATCTGTGGTTCTGGATCCTGCACTGCTGGAAGAACCTGGCTCTGATTTTGTGCCAGCCCTTGGGGGTTGGGAAAACCCTTCTGTTCCCCCAAGCTGAGAGATTCCCCCTCACTTTCTGAGAACAAAGGTTCTCAGAAACAAATGTAAGGAGGCAAAAAATTTCCTCTGTTCGTTTTTAATTGATTTTCAGGCCAGATCTTAAGGGACAGCAGAACAAATGTTTATTATATACCAAGAAGAAAACACTTTCTTTTTTATTTATTTTATTTTTTTTGTTACCATTAGGTCAAACATCAAAGGAGAGGATAAAGCCTTGATGTTTCTTTTCTCATTGTTTTTTATGTTACTTTTCTGATCTTTGGGAAGGGCTTTGTGGGGACATCTCTATCCCAGAACTCTGACATTTCCTGGGCTGTCATGAGGGCTTGTGCACAGAGATTGAAACCACAGGGCTCCAGGGACAAATGGACATTCCAAACTAACAAAACCTGACTTCTTTTTTGTTCAAAAGACTGAAAGTAGGTGTCTGATTTTGCTCACTGCTCTCTCTTGAGGGCTGTTCATTAATCCAACTCTTCTAAAATCTCAGGAGACATTTGGCTCTGACTGAAACCTTGTAGAGCATTTACTCCTTCCTGGAAAAGGTCCTGATCCAGTGTTAGATCAGGCTTGCTCTGACAGATCTGCTTTATTTGTGGTTACAGCCATTGACAATTACTTTGGTAACTATAACTACAGACTAATTAGGAAAAAGCACTATTTAAATGCTAAATAGATAAGGGAACTAGAATTCTTTTAGCTTGTCAAATTGATCCATTAAATCTCTGTGTGTTGTACCTGTAATTTCAAAGCTCCAATTATCATGCACTTAGTGAAAGGAGTGATAAGGTTTTCTGGAGCAGAAAGTGATAAGAGATAAAAGTGAAAAGTTGCCTAATAATAACTTTCACTAAAAGCTATCAACAGCAAATGTATACCTCTGATAAGGACCAGGAGGCAAGAACTTCAAATCCTGATATCTGCAAGCAGACAAAGTGGGGGAGAGCAGGAGCTGGAGGGAAATGTCCCCACGTTGTTCAGACAGGGTTTCAAACAATGTCCTGGGAGCCCAGGCTCCTGCTGAGGGCTGTCCATGACACCCAGCCACCCTGGCCTCTGGAGGAGTTCAGTGTTCCGTGTGATCCAGGAGAGTCATCTGCCAAAAAGGCACCAGAGCCCGGAGGGTCTGAGCCCTGGTGACATTCCTGGCTCTCCGTGGGATTGGTTTGGGCTGAAACCATCCCTGGAGACAGGGATGCTCCTAGGGGTGCTCAGAGCTTGTCTGGAAAATTGTGTTGCACTGCATTTTCTACTGAAAATCTTAATGGTGGGATGGAGAGGAATGACCTAGGTGCAGATGAGAATTCAGGCCCTGGTGAGGACTGGAGTTTATGGAGGGTTGGAGGTGCTTCCATTCTAATCCACAGTGAGGGGAAGCAGAGTAAAGTCTGTCCGGGCTCAGTGCTTTTCTGTTTATCCAAATCTTTGAAGTGGGAGCTGGAGAGGTTTTTAGAAAGCCTGGAAACAATTTTTGAAAGGGTTTAAAGGTGAGAGATTTCTTGTGGGACAAATAATTCTGAGAAAAATATGAAAAGAGGAGAAGGGTGGCCTTAAGAAATGATGAGATAGAAAGGATTGTTCTTGCTAAGCAGAACTTACTCCACAGGAAAACAATGCAGAACTGGCTGTTGTTTGTTGGAAAGGTGAAAGAGAAAAAAAGAATCATTCTTTTTTGAGAACCCAAGAGGCTTTATTTCATTTTGAAACCAATTCTTTGTAACATAATGGCAAGAGAGCATATGTATTCTAAATGGCACTTCAACCCCTCTTCAAAAAAAAGCCATCAGTGTTAAAACATCCTTTTTTTGTGGTGTTGCTTTCTTGTTTTCTTGCTGTCTTTCTTTCTCTGTTGGTGGATTGGAAATGCTCAGCCTGACTTCGGTTTTAGAGATACTGCTGGTGAAGTTTTGCATAGAAAGGGAATGAATCTGAATCTTTTCCAACTCCTGACAATAGAGAAAAAAATGAGAAACATGCAGGTAAAAGAGAAGAAAAAAGTGATCATTTTGCTTTTAGAGTCTCTTTGGAAGTTTGACTTTAAATGAGGGGATGTTTTCATTTGAATGGTTGAAATAAAACAATTAAAAGGTTTTGCCTCTCAGAAATAAAAATTCCAGGAGAGGGAATGTTGATGTTCAGATGGTTGAAATACACTTTTAAAGCCTCCTTGAGCTGAAGTGTATCCCCTGGACCAGGGGCAGCCACACAGGACGTGGGTTTGTAGGAAGGTGGCAGGAGAAAGGGAGAGAAGGAAGGAAAAATATGTGGTGAGATTCTGGTATTTTCAAGATGTATAAAGGAATCAGCACAAGATTTCTTCATGGTTTGTTTTGCAGAACCTTATTCTGAAAGGGATTTATTTTCTGAACACGCTTAAATTTTGTGATAAGGGTTAAGGAGGAGTCAGGAAGCAACACTGGCCTCCAGTCAATTAAAAAATTATCTGCCTTCATAATGGGAACACTTCAACAGCAGCAGCCCTAAAATTGTGGCTCAGTTGTCATAATATTTGCCTTTCTTACAAATATACCATTTTTTTTCAAAAGCTGTTAGCAACAGAATAGGTTAAGAATTATTATTGATGGTGAAAACTGCGAAACCTCTAAATGTAGTTATGGTTCCTTAAGTGATGGGAAGATGTGGTTGTGTTGTGATTGTGTTTGACAGACTGCTGATGTCCTATCTGACAGGAGAAAGAGGAATGACTCAGATTTAAACATTTCATTAGACTTTTTCCGTGTCTCGGGACAATTTAACATCAAACCAATAAATAAGGGATTGAAATGCTGACAGAGGGGTGGGTGGTGAGAAGTGGTTGAATATTTTTGGCTGTGTGAATGTCACCTCAAAGAAGTCTCCCAGTAGTGAAAATTGTCCAAATCCACACTCCCCAAAAACCAGTTTGGTACTGGGGAAAGGTGCAAGGTAGAATTGTTCCAATATTGGCCTGGCAGGGAGCTTTTCACCTGGAATAATCTCACTGAACTTCAATGTGAGCAGAAATAACCAAGCAATATCTTTATGCCCGCTAAAGGAGCACGAGTAATTTCTTTTGGTAATTGTAAAATAAGGATTTTTGGTGTTTCCTTCCTCACTGTGGGCCTCAACACCTCAAACTTTTGAATAATTTGTCTGCACCAGTGACTCTGTGCTGCTGGTTCATGGGATCTGTGAGTGCTGACTGCTCTTCCAGCTGCAGGAAACAATTTGTTTCTTTATATATTTAGAGATTCTGTGAGATAAAATGTGAGAACTTTGTAATAAAAATAATAACACTTGAGAAGCCACAAGTGTCACAGGGGACTTAGATTTTTCTTAGCTAACGTGCATTAAGTGTGAGTTAAAAACTAAACACTGCATCAAAGATCTGCAAGAGACACTGCCAGGCTAAAATAATCCATCTTGACCAAGTTTAAAATTAAAGCAGATTTAAATCTAATCCTTTGCACTTTTTTTGGCTACTTTTTTTTTCCCCCCCCATTTGGGATTATGGATGGCTGTTGACCACATAAAGAGGTCTCTTCAGGGAAATCAAAGATTCTTGGAAAGGCTACAAAATCCCCTCTTGGAGCTGCAGAGGGAGAGCCCCAGCCCACCGTGTGATGCTGGATGTTCCCAGCAGGAAGAGAGCCAGGTACCTGAACTGACATGATAGATTCCCCTTCCACCTCCATCTCATTAGACTGCAGTGATTAAAGAGTTATCAAAATTTAATACTTCAAAATGACTGCACAAAAGCAACTTCTCCTCATGAGGAGGCGTCATTAGAGGCTGTCACTCACGTACACAGAATTCTTCCCACAAATCTCTTCCTCTGGGCATTCCCTCCCCACCTGCACACTCAGCCCTTAAATTTATGAGGAAGTGGTGAAACCTTTAGCCAGCACGAGCCACTCTTGAGGATAAATATGGGCTCTAAATTATTCCAGCCCATCGGGCATATTGGTTATTAAACTTCGCCTGGTGAGAGGGGGCAGATGGATGTGCTGTGTCATTGCCAGCTGTATTAATTGCATGCTAAAGATTTTCAATTATTTAGGTAGAAATATGGATTGGAATTATAGCAGGATTATTCAGGTGGCTCTGACAAGCTGCAGCTCCAGAGATGTATGGAAACAAATTAGGTGCAGCTTAGTTTGATCAGGCATCGACTGTTGTCACCTTGCTGCTGTTTTCTTTTCTTCCTCCCTTCTGTGCACTCCATGCACAGATGAGATGAGAATGCACAGATGAGACCCAGAAGAGCACGAGCTGGTGCTGAAAACAATTAATTCCTAGCATTTTTCCATCAGTACATGTGAAATAGTCCTGTTGCCACCCTCATTACTCAGGAGGAAATGCTAAGGAGCCCAGTGACTCGCCCACATGGAGAAGGGTGACAGATTTTAGAGTCTGTTTATCTTGGATTCCACCCATGGCAGTGGTTCCTCAGCCATTTCCCTGTGTAAAACCCCCCTGACATGAAAAAGCACCTTCAGAGGCGGTGCCTGGGCTGAGGATCAGGGTTCTGTGCTCCCTGGACAGTGTTTGCTCGTGCCAGCTTGGAGCTCTCTCTGCATGAGGCTGCAGAAGCAAAGAGGATGAAAAAGTGGGGCAAAAAAACCATCTTTGGAGCCTCTAATTCATCATGTTTGCCTGTAGCTGACACAACATGAATTTTCTTTTCTGGATAGCGATAGATTCTGTGAATTGTGATCGAGTGCCTGGCAAAGTTCTGCTGTGCAGCGTGGGTGCTGATAAGGCTGGCAGCCCCTCTGAAATGGGATCCCTCAGTGTCTGTCTTGGGATATATAACAATTTCAACAAGTTCATGTAAGAAATTCAAAAACTTCATGCAGAAATCCAGAAGTAAACAAAAATCACAGCACAAGAAAGTCTGAACTAATGGAAATCAGTAAAACTTACACAAATGCCTGTATTAACCACCTGATATTTACTGCTGCTTTTATTCCAGTTTATACCCTGGCATAAAAAAAATCCAAATTTTTGTGGTCAGTTTTATATATGCACTGGCTCTGTCTTCTCACAGATCAGCTTTAAGGAAAAAGAAACAATTGCATAATACATATCACTTGAGTTTAGAGGCAAAGGAATTATTTAATAAAAAAATTAATCAATCTGCAATCTGTCTTCCATCAGAGACTTGGTATAGCAGCTCATTCTTCTCCATCAGGCAGGAAGGGTCATACCTCTGCTTTTCTATAGATTATTTACTTCCTAGATGTCATATTCAGCTCTTAATTTCCAGTATATTAGCGTGTCCCTTTGGCTGCCTCTGTGAGTTACCTGTGTCAGGAGGTTAGGGCCAGAGCACATAAATGTTAATTTAGGAGGTGCAGTAGCTTTTGCAGCACTGAGCTTACATGTCAAAAATTTCTAATATAATTTTCAGAGCGTGGAGGTGTGTGAAAGATGTGGGAGTACAGGGGTCAGAGACAGCACAGGGCAGAAATGGCTGGGGGATAACTGCAGGATACAAAAACTGGTAATTTGGTATGGTTTTGACCTGGTTGGGGTGGGAAAAACCCTCCCCACCTTCATTGCCTTATGTCAGCGTACTCTAGGGAACATAAACGATAGCAGAGATGCAAAGAGGAGGAATGGAGTTCATTCTGCCCTTCATCTCTCACCAAAAACAAGCCCTAAGCAGCTATTGATGGGCAGTGGGAGGTGGAAAACACTGGGGGAGCAATAGTAACACCTGTAATGGGATATGAGAGGTGATGAGTTGATTTCCAGGCAAGCTCTGGTTGGCTTTCATGGTCTCTCCCTATCACACTGTGGTTTATTATTCTTTTTCTAATTGACTGCACTTATTGGTGCTGCAGGGTTAAGATTCCCTTGTCCTAGCACTGACCACTTTCAGTTTCATAGAGACACACCCAAACCAGTGCAGTTCACTTGCTGCAGATACAAAGAGGAAGAGTTTTGCTGATTTATGCATAAATCCCTTCAGCACTGCTCTGGAAGCAGAGAGGCTCTTTGGCCATTGCACAGCACACTGCACCAATGGGCAGACTCTCACCCTTGGAGAAGTGGAGCCTCCAAAGGTTGGTTGGCATTTTCTTCTTGTGGTGGGAGTAAAGACAAGAGGTGGCCAAGCTGGCCACCCAGAGGTTTGTGCAGTTGCAATGCTGGAATTGTCAGCAGGTTGCCTATTTGTAACTTGTTTTTCTCTGGCCAAACCCAAGGATGTGGCTGTAAACTGCGTGTCCTGATGATCTCAGAGCTGCTGGCTGCAGATGTGAGAATTGCAGCTCTTGTGAGCAATAAGGAGCTGCACAGAGGCAGGAGTGATAATGACAGCATGAATATGCAAGCAGAGCTCACTGCCAGCATCATCAGCACAGATGTTCTCCTGCATCTGGGGTCCACACACGATTCATCCATTCTGCACATGTTCCCACTCAGCCAGCTCCTCCCAATATTTCCACCCAAAGGGGGATGGCTGACTGTTCAGCTTTTATCAGATTCTCCTCGAGTTTACCCTGCTAACATCTGTGTGCAGCCAGTATAGGCCTGGCTCTTGCTCTGTGTTGATGCTGATTTCCTCTTCTGGTGACAGCAACGCTCTCATTTTCCATCCCATTGAACATGGAAAATAAAGCAACTGGTGCTGCCAGACGTCAGCCTGCACTCTTATCCCACCCAACCCTGGAAGTGCTGAGTCCTGTTATCACTTCTGGGATAAGTGTGGAGCTGATGGAATCAGCTCTTCCATGCAGCCAGGACATCTTGGCTGTGCTGCTGGGCATCACCCTGCAGTCAGGACATTCCCTCAGCTCGGTGTGACACACTCCACCATCCACCTACCACACTTTGCACCTTCCCTTCATTTCTGTCCTGTTAAAAAACCAAAAAAGCAGCCAGCCTATTTATCAAATGGTTACAGAGCTCTTCTGGGCTGTGGTTTGGTGGAGTCAATCCCACTTTCAGTGAGGAAGGCCTAGAATCCTCTTGCCCTGTTTTGAATGTTGATGAGTGATTTATCTGTAAAGGTAGGTGTCCAAAAATTTTATGCTGCTTCTTCCACATTAGAGAGGAGAGTGTAATACCTGTCAGCTCAGCATGACTTTATCCTGCCCATATTTGAGTTTTTACCTGCCCATATTTGAGTCTTCAAGCACCTCCAGTCATGTTACAGAAGTCGTGAAAGTGTGGAATAGTTTGGGTGGGAAAGGACCCCTCAGATCACCTCATTCCATCCCTCTTGCCATGGACAGGGAACTTTCTACCAGGCCAGGCTGCTCCAAGCCTTGTCCAGCCTGGCCTTGAACATTTCAAGGAGTTGATAAGTCATGTGCAAGCTGTGAAAACGACCACAAGCGCAGGATTTACAGCATTCCCTCAGATATTCACTGCAGTTCTTCCTCTTGGGAAACACAGAAATTGTTGAAATGAAGGAGCAAACAGCTCTGTGAGTCCCTTGGAGCAGGACTGGGGTGAGGTTATTAAGAACATGTTGCAGTTTAGCTATCAAAAGTCTTTGCAGGAGTTGGGTTGTTCTTGGCTTGCTCGTTAGCGGTGTGTGCTTTCCGTGAGCAATAATTGAGATTAAACATCCTCTGGGGAAGGAAGTAATTTATTTTGTAGTAAACTGATATCTGTTGATATTTTAACATTTTCTTACATTATTTATCAATAGATTTGCATCCATGAACTGGAAAATATAATCTGTTATTGGGTAAGAAAAGTAATTTAATGTTAAAATTAAATAAAATATTAATTACATATGAAAAGGCTTATGTAGCACAGACCACGTACTATATATTATTACAAATTGCTCATGCTGAATAAATTGCTTTGCAGAGGAAATGGGAATGCATTAGCAGAAAATAGAAGCACTGGAAGGTGGCTGTTCACTTTCCTAGATTGGTTGGTATGGTTGAGCAGGTTGCACATGTGGATTCATCTCCTGAAGACAGGAAAGCAGGAGAGGAATTGGGGGATGGCAGCTGTCTATCCTTGGGTCTGGAAAGGCTCTGCTGGCTGCAAGGCACTGTAATTCTGTAATGTGAATTGTTTTATAATTCTGTAATGTGTGATCGCTTTATGTCTCCTTTTCCTCTCCTGTTTGAGAACCTGCAGCTGGGAAATTTGGGGCTTCCACACCATTTTTCCAGTTCATCAGAACCCTAATGATTCAAGGAACAGTGTAATTGGGCAAAGAGCTGGATTAAGATTGTGACAATTAATTTAGGACTTTAATTCATGTCAGGCAGAGGACAAGCTTGGCTGGCACCGGGGAGAATGGTTAAACGGTGGTGGGGAAAGCATTTAATTTCATCCACAACATCAATATTCTCTGTTAACACCAGATCTCAGTGCAGGCCTTCAGCACACAATTATCCCTGGATTGTACATTAATTTCTGTGTTGAGTCTTGGCCTCATTTAGTGTTTTATGTGCTGAACCAACTGATGTCTGAAGCAGGGAGCTGCTTGCTTAGATGGATGATGTCCTGGCAGTGAGCACAACACCTCTGAAAGTTGTTGGAATAACCTGCATGTTCTCTCAGGCTGGAAAACCTTCCTGAATTTCACACGGTCGAGAAGAATCGTGGCTTTGAACTCGGCGTTGCTTTGGGTCAAGATGATTTATTCTGAGGAAATGCTCTCACCTGCTGCACCCTGACCTCGGTTCCACTGCACCTGCACAGCCTCTCCTGCAGCACCGCTGGAAGGTCACCTCTTTGTAGGATTTGTGACAAAGATGAAAGTTCTCTCCAAGCCTTTTTCCTCACAGCTAAATCCACCACAAAACCAGGGCTTTCAAGACTTTTTTCTAAGCACAGAAATGTTGAGCACTCAGATAAAGATCATACTTTATTTTTTTTTTTCTCCCTTCAAGCCACCTCAAAAGGCATCTGTGTTTAATTCACAGATACTCTGAACCCATTTGGGAGTGTCCTGCAACTCCCATCCTTTTTCTACAACCACTGTAATATGCAGCTAATTTGACTATTTTTGTTCTTATGCAACCTATGTGTTTCTGTGGGCTTGTTGTTGATTAATTATTAATATTTGTGTAATTTCACCTGAATATCTCAAAGCTCACGATTTTTGCAGTATCCTTTAGGGTGCTGGATTGTCAAATGCCAGTAAAACTTAGTGCAAGAAAATTAATTGTCAAATTTATGGAATGAGGCCTGAATAACTGTGTTGCAGCTAACTATATTTTAATAATACCATCCACCAAGTGATACAATAATCTAAATATTCAGTGTGTGTAGCTGTCAGTCCGTGTCCATCCTTCATGTTTTCCTTATCTAAGGGCCTTACCATCACAGGCCCTCTTTGGTGCATGCACTCATGCATACATTCAAATTCACCACAGTGAATTTTCCTGGCATTCCTTTGTACATCTGATGATAAAATTCTGGTGTACCACTTAGTTATGATGCAGGATGATTCCTGCTCCGCTGTCTCTCAAAGCTATCAGTCTATTTCATCTGTATTTCCACCTTGTCTCTCTGAGCACACAAGAGCAGTGATGAATTCCACTCTTAAAAATGTGCTGTATTCTGGCAACACAGACACAAAAAAGCAGCATTAACTACCCAGAACATCCAGAGTTTGAGGAGAGTGCTCAGGGCAGCTGTGCTGGAAACAGCATTTGCTGATGGATCCAGCAACCCTGAGCTGCAAGCAGGAATCCCTTTGCTCTAACATGTGCTCTCATGAACATATTAAATTAATATATACCCCTGAATCAGGGTGTGTGGATATTTCCTGCCAGGAATGCTGGTGGGAGTCTATTGCCTGTCATAACATTGATCCAGGCAGTCAGCTCCGACGGATTTGTTAAACGGGTTTTTACATCAGCACATAAAGCCAGGAATTTATGGCTTGCCATAAGGCAGGGAAAGCGAGGCTTCAGCTCCCTGTGGTGCTCAGAGCATCACACATCAGGGATGTCACTGCTCCTCGGAGCATCTATTACTCCAACCTGCTGCTAAAACGCAATTCCAGGCTGTGCCTCATGTATTCCAGGAGATGGGCTAAGACAGGAGGATGGATAAGTTGCTGTGGGGTGGTGGCACTGAGCTGGTAAAACTTACCCTGCTCTGGAACTTTCTGTGATTTTATTTCTGAACCTTTCTAACCCCACTGTTGGTAACCCTGGCAGTTCAGATGGCTGTTAACAGGATGGATTAATTGAAAACACAGGAAAATCAAAGTGATGGAGTTAAAAAAAGTGCCACAGCTGAATGATGGATTGTCAGTCTAAAATGAACTTTTTCATGCCAACAAACTCCTCTGCAAGCTCCATTTATGTACAGCAGCTGATGCTAATTGCTGCTAGCAGTGCTGCTCGGGCTCTCCTCCAGTGCCTCTCTGCTGAAGGGCCTCTTTCAGTTCTTGAGAGTAATTTTTGTCCCCCGTGCAGCCAGCAGCAGTTTCCCAGCAAGTCCTCACAGTCTTCCAAAAGCTGCTGCCAAGACCTTAGAGCTTCCTTTCCATCCATCCATGATCTCCAGACTGAGTGCTCCCAGTGACAGCAGCAATTATCACCATTAAACAGGTGAGTTTGGACTGTCTCTAGGAATAATTCACACCTTTAAAACAATGATGTGCTTCACAGCAGCCACAAGCACCCAACAACAGCCTCTGCTCCAGCTAGGTTGAGGTGGAAGGGAACCTTTTGAGTCTCAAGGGAGAATTTTCTTCTCTTCAAAGAGGTGCAGAATCTACTGATGGCGATACTTTGGTCTGACAGGCATAAACTCCCTTGTGCAGATTTTAATTACGTGTGATCTGTGCTTTTCTGTGAGTCAAAGTATCCTCACATGGATACAGCGAGCCCCTGAGCTGACTCCTGCTTTGCTGGGCGAATTTCAGCCTTGTTTCATTTTCATTTCATGCACCGGTGTACAAATTTCTTATCAGCTTCTTGCCAGAGTAATGTGTGTCCCATGCTGGGCAGCTGGATGTCAGGGCAGTGTAAAAATCAAATTGTTTTCCATTGGCTGGCCTTTGGGAATGGAGAGTGAGCAGAAAAGCCAGTTACATCCCAGCCCCCATTTCATACATTTCTCAGGTAAATAGTGACCACAATCAAAGAGTTTCCTGCTGGCTGCTTGATACCTGGCATGAGGAGGAATAACAGCACTGGCTGTGCCTCTCACTGATGTGATCATTGCTGTCCTTGGAGCTGCTCTCTGTGGGAGATGTGGGGTGTCAGTGCACATCTGATGTGACACACTCACACTGCTCCAGAAATGCCTCTCAGTCCCCCTCCCATCCCAGCTCGGGCTCTCAGTGTCCCCTCCTTCCCTGCGCTCTGGGACGGGGGTGGTGATGGGTGGGTGCTGTCAGAGCCCCCTGGTCTCCTGCAGTGACAGAAATCTGCTCTCTCAGGACGCACAGACCTTTCCCTTTACACTGACAATCCAGATTTTAGCTGGACTGGAGCGAGGGCTGGGCTTTGTGCCCGGTTCTGGAGCGAGTCCTCTCAGAGGACAGACAGGAAAACAGGAGAAGAGGAGCTCTGGGAAGGGATGTGCTGGCAGAGGCTGAGAGCCAGAGTTCCACATGAGCTCAAACTGCTCTTTGCAAAAGTTTGGTCTGAAATCTCTAAGTGACCCACACAGGTAAAGAACATAAGGAAACCTGACTTCCCATGTGCTTGGGTCTGTGGTTCATTGATCTAGATGACTTTCTCTTTTTATTTTGAATGTCTCATTGTGGTCACAGCCCTGATCAGACATCAGAGTCCGCTTGGAGCAAATTCTTGGGGTGCTTTAGATGGTCCACTGGAGGTGAGAGAAGCTTTAAGAGTAGATGACCCAGAGTCCAAGAAAGGTCTGGCTCAGAGTGCAGCCTTTTTCTCAGTGGATAACCTTCATAACCTCTCTCTCTCTGCTTCTTCTTATAAAGCTTGCAGGTATTCTGTAGCTTTTAAACTTTTCCCCCTCAAATTTGATTGAAACCTGATGGACTGGCTGAAAACCTGATTAGTGAAAGAAAGACAAGCTGCAGACCCTTTCATCTATCTTATTCCCTGATAAGATACCAGCTAGTAGCTATAAATTATAAAAGACCTGCCCTAAATTTCACAAGATAGACTTTATCACGAGGAGGAAGAGAGGGGAAAAAACCCAAATTATTTGTTTATTCCCTGGATAATGTTTCAGCCATCATTATTGTTGGAACCCTGTAGCTTGCCACATCAAGCGAAGCATCAGTTTCCAGGCACCCTGCTGACCACAGGAGGAAGGATGCCAAGTCCTTCCCAAGCCCAGGACAAACAGATGTGCTGCCTGCAGTGCTGAGGTTGGATCAGCTTCTAGGAAATTAACATTATTTAGCCTTTAGCAGAGAAATCCCATCCTGGGTACTCTCCTTTAATAATTTTTCTCGTAGCTTCTGTTTCATTTGTACAAATTCCCCGGTGTCTCTGGTGATTTTTTGGCTCTGCACAGGATCCAGTGCAGAGGATCAAAGGGCAGAGGCTGGAAGGGCGAGCACGTGAGCCTGGGTGATGTGACACAGGAGTGCAGGCTCCTCACTCTGCTGGCTGCTGCTCCCAGCACAGCAAAGAAAATCCCTTTCCAAGTCCAAAGACTGTCTGAAGCCCATTCAAACCAGAGCAGGACAAACCTCAGAAAGGCCCGAGCTTCTGTTTGGCTCAGATAAGCTGCAGAAGGGATCCAACTCTTCTGATGATTATCAGGAACTCTTGCATCTGCCAGACTGGGCTGCAAAACTTGTCAGAAGCTCCCAGCTTCCTTTGAACATTTTTTTTTTTTCTGCTGCCTGCTTTGAGGCAGAGGCACCTCTGGATGGGGATCAGTGGTGGAGATGTGTGGCACAGCAGAAACAATTCAAATGGACAGAAGTGTCGGTGTTCCAAGGAATGTGGCACTCAAATCTCTGATTCCAGCTGGGCAGGGATGATAGAAAAGTGTGTGGAAAGGAGAAACAGCCATTGTCTTTTAGATCCCAGCAGCAACAATAACATTTCCACTCTTCTGGTTGCAAAAATTTTCATTTCTGGGCCAGTTTCCAATACATTTTTGGAATTTTTCATTTTGTACATCTCATGCAGACCAGGACAGAGCTGCTCCTCCTGCCATCTCCATAATTTTAGGTGGAACAAACCACAGATTCTGGCTAACATTCTGACAAAATACAGATTATCAGTAAGTGGTGCTCATTTGGCTGCTCTCTTTCTTTGTATTCTGCTGATGTTTGTGAGACCTCTGCCCCATGCAGCTGCCTGGGTTTGTGTCAATCCTGCTTTTTCCTAGCTCCACCACCCTTTTCCAGGGAACCATCAAGAGGAAATGACAAGGCAGAAGAAGTCTGAGTGTTAGAAAAGAACATCCTTTGAAGAATTACACCAAAATATCCTTATTGTGGAGATTCTGATCCTTGTGCAGTATTAGTCTGAGGTTATGCCTGTCCATGTTCCATTTCTGGAAAGTTCTGAGTTGCAGATGCACAGGTGGTGAGAGTGTTCTTTTCAAGCAATTGCATGTAAATGGCAATTCTGGGACACTGACATCCCCAAACCTTTAGATCAGCTTTCTTAAGTGGTTTGAAAAAAATAAAAATTCACCAGGATCCATTAAGAGCAAAACCTTTATGTTAAAGCTCAAATTTTGCTTTAAAAAAAAGGTTAAAAAAGATTAATCAGCAGTTACCAGGCCACATTACATGTGGAGGAACTTTGGTGTTTAACTGACATGAAAGTTCAAGGCTGGGATGCTTTTGCCATTTGGAAATTTCTCTGGCTTTGCTTGTCAGGGAGCTGATTCTAGAGGAATCTTTGCACTGTAGGCTGAAAAATGCATTTTGAGGCCCAAATTCCTGCAACATAATGGTTGTCAGACCACAGAACAGTGCAGCAGGTGTGGGAGTGAATTCTGAGGGAATCACTCCATGGATTCTCCCCGTTTCATTAAATGCTGTATTATTGTTACTCTCATATTTCCATTGGATCAATCCTTACTCCAGGAGATGTTTCCACAGTCGTGTCCAGGTTTGTCTCAGCAAACTCAGGGTTCTTCTTTCTCTGGGCTGAGGAAACCTGTCTCTTGTTCCCTAGGTCTTTTTACTGGTATTTTATTTTTTACTGGATATTTTACTGGTGCACCTGAACTTCAGCAAGGGAGGGCACTTTGCAAGCTCTGCTTTTTGCCATCAGCTTAAGATTTTCTGTTTCTTTTTGCAAAGAGAAGACTGTGAGAGTGTCAGGCATCTCAGTTTTTCAGATTATAAATTCTATTCTTTCTCAGCCTGAAGAGCCCTTGACCACAGCTTCATTCTTTGTTTCCCACAAGACCCCCTGATTAAGTCAGAGGGAATAGTCAGGATTCAAAGAAAAAATGTCACTTGTAAGTAAAAAATAATGACTCAAGTAGAAGGATTTCACATGAACGCTTTTCCACTCTGATTTGGATGTATTTTGGGTATAAGGGTTAAATGTATATTCTCTTTGGTGATCTGCAATAATATCTTGCATCTCTAAGAAAAGATTTTTTTAAAAAAAAAAAAAGAAGTTCTATGCTTGCTTCAGAGCTGTGGCTGAATTAATTCTTAATATTCTCAGGGTTAAAGCATCATCTTTATTTGAATGGCAAGGGAAAACCTTGGGGTTATTTACAGACAAAAAAATCTCTCCAGCAATACCAGTCATCAGTGGGTGCTGTGTTATCCCTGAGCAGCTCCTGAGCACAGAATCCTCTCACTGTGCACTGCAGCCTCTCCTGGTGCACTTGTATTCCTTATTATTTCTATATTATTATTATTATTATTATTATTATTATTATTATTATTATTATTATTATTATTATTATTACATTATTATTACATTATTATTATTTACTTATTATTACATTATTATTATCATTATTATTATTATTATTATTATTATTATTATTATTATTATTATTATTTCGATTTTATTAGTAGTAGTATTATTATTTTAGAAGTTTCAACTGTGGTTTCTGCAGAAGTTAGAACAAAAAACAAAGTCCAGCTAGGAGTTTTCTGCTGGCTGTCTTGCAAGGACCATTTGTTTTTACTTTTAACTCTGCCACACATCCTCAGCTCTGACTGAAATTAACTGCCAGAAATAAAAATTCTAATTTAGATTGTTAATTACCTGCTTTCAGGTAGGCTCGTGGATCATCAGGGGCTAAGGGGAGCTGCAGTGATTGTGCAGTAATTTTGGGCTGGCAGCACATTAAGAGATGGGCTGGTGCTGCCCTGGGACAGTCCCTGGGTGTGTTTGTGAGCCCAGGGCAGCTCTGTGCCACCAGCAGGGCTGGGGCTGCTCCAGGGCTCACCCAGGAGCAGCTCTGATGGTGTTTGAATGCAGAAGGGTTCGTGGGTTTTGTTCTGGTGTGTCCAACTCCATCAGCTGTGCCCACAGGCAGATAAAATCCTCACTGCTGTCCCTGCAGGGGAAGGGCTTTAATCAGCCTGTGCTGGGAGACAAATCCTGCTAATTTTGTCCGTGCTGATAGGCTCCTTATCTCTAATGAGACAATTTCGGCTGATAATAATCTGGAAGTTGTTTTGTTTCACCAAGAGAAGGATGGCTGTAGCTCTCCAAACCTCACTCCATTTACTCAAATACTGCAGTGCATGGCAGGCCCTCCTTCAATTCACTGGCAAACTTCTGCTTTGATGGATTCAATTGCTGTGGTAATTCTAGTAATTAATTCCCAGCAATCCAGCAAAGCTGTTGAATGAAGAGGATCTGAAACCTGTTGCTGGGTGTTGATGGCAGTGACCTGGCAGCACAGAGGGAGAGCAGCCAGTGGGACTCTGCACAGTGTCTGTGGCCAGGGCCTTGCTGCAGGAGAGCTCTCCTTCTGCTCTCCCTGAGAGCCAGCCAGGCTTGGTGCAGGAGGATACAGGAAAGATTTGCATATATATGAATATATAGTTATATAAAATAAATATATTATAATATGTCTTTTCAGATTTGGGAAAAGATTTGGGATACTGATTTTTTGTTTTGCTTTATCAAACCAGAAGATCCTTCCCTTCCCTTCCCTTCCCTTCCCTTCCCTTCCCTTCCCTTCCCTTCCCTTCCCTTCATTTTCCTCCTATTTTTCCTTTTCTTTCTCTTTTTATTTTAACATTTCTTTACATTTGATGTTTGAGCACACTCCCCAGCTGGTGTATCAGCCAGGGCTGACTACCCTGACCCAGGGGAAGGTGCCCATGGCAGCTGGTTGGAAACAGGAGTTTTCTGGTCCCTCCCATCCCATTATTCCATCTCTCTGCTTCCACACGACTGGGCTGGATCAAATAGAAACATCTGAATAGTGAAGGTGGCTGATTAGAGTGTCAGCTGAGGGTGTGGGGTGTGCTCTGGGGTGCTGATTAATCAGAGTGCAGAGGTGCAGGAGTGAGGAAATGAGGCTCTCCAGGGCAGGTTTCCTGCTGGTGTCTGTGGAAAGGATCATCCAGAGCGTGCTGAGACATCTCCCCACCAGCACTGGCTGCTTTTGCTCTGGCTGAGCTGTGAGACACTTCTCCAATTCCACCTGGGTTCTGTTTGGGGTGAGTTTCCTTTGGAGGGGGTGAGGTTGTGTTCTGTGTTCTCACCCCTCTCATCTCTCAGCTTTTGTGTTTTTAAGAGCTCTCCAGGAGCTGTTTGTGCTGAGGTTTCCTGAGCTTGGGAGCTGTGCATGGTGAGGCCTCCTGACCTCCCTGTGATGTTGGATAAAATAATATTTCCCTTGCAAATGCTTCCCTGTTGAATCACTTGGCTAAATTCAAATTAAGCCTCTGTTCAGAGTGAACGAGGATGACAGGACTGAGCCATCAGAGAATTACAAAAATCCAGCACAATTGAAATTGTACTACCTACAACTTTCCCACTTTTCTGGAGGAAAATGAGTGTCCCTGGTTCCCAAGAACAGCGTGCTCTGAGATATTCCAGCTGGAGCATGTAATGTGTGAGCCAGCCCAAGTCTGCCTTTGTACCAGAATTTTCATTAAAGTCTACAAAAGGGTGCTGAGTTTCAAACAAAAACACAAGAAATGAAACAGAGGAAAACTCTTGAGTTTTGATGAGTTCAGCTTGGAATTTTGGTTGCATCTATAGAGGTTTGGGTACAGGAAATCAGGAAAAAAAAAACAAACTAAATTTGAATCCAGTCTTCAATTAACTTCCCTCAGATAAACAATCCTGAAGTGATCTTATGTTTAAAAGTTTATCCAAAGACCATTGGAGTTGCTTGGGGTTTTTTCCTGACATGTGCAGGCTGAAGTGTCCAAGTGGCACGGTTTAATCCGAAACATGTGATTGTTTTATCTGACTTTATCATGAGTTTAATCTGAAACACGTTTCAGTGAGGCACAAGCCATGTTTGCTACACCATGCCAAGGAGCTTTTTACCTTGTTACTCTGATGAAATATTCAATTAGAACAATCGTTTAGTTTAATTGAGCAGTTGCCTGATAATCTGCACGTGCCTAATGGGGTAAATGTGTGAGGCAGGTGCAAAAAAAACCCCAACCCTTCAGTAAATTAAACTAATACAGCATTCAATGAGCTAATGAGGTGTTGTGGGAGTTGCATTTCAATTAAAAATCTATGAGAGTGTAAAGAACTTATGGAAGTTGTTTGTGAGTTTTGCCTGCTTTTCCATGGAAGGGAGAGCTGGTGAGAGGCTCCTTGAACACGTGGCTGAGTTGGAGAGCTGAAATTATGTTTTAATGAAGGTAGTACAGTCTCTCTTCCAGCTGCATTTGGCAGCCCAAGTTTTTTACAACCTGCCTGGCCTTGGCTACCCTCCACAGGGATTTTCTGGATTTTCTTCCCACCCTTTTTGAAAGGGCCAGCTGTGGGAATGGCCTCAGCTCCTGCAGGCACAGCAGAGCCGGGCTGTGTGGCCGAGGAAGCTGCTAGGTTTATAGACTTTGAGAATGAATAACCCCTGATATTCCTGCAACAAACGCAGGGGATGGATCCCTAATGGTTGTCCAGACATGTTTAGAGTTATTCAGCAATTTGAAACTCCAGAGGTGGCAGCTGAGGTGTCCGGGAGCAGATTTGATTGTCAGCCCGGCAGTGTCCCAGGGAGGACAAAGATCATTTGTGGGAGCAGAGTGCTCCAAACGGGTTATTGGAGAGAAGAAAAGCAATTAGGACAAGATGCAGCAAAGGGAGTGTCATTGGCAGGACTTCTGCCAGCCTGAACCCAAGCTTTTTGAAGTTTTTGAGGCTCTTTCCTGTTAATGTGATGACTGCTAAACCAGACATCCCCTGTCCTCCCATTCTGACAATGCTTTAATGAGTTGTAATTGAACATCTTGAATTGTGATTACAAGAACATTATCCACAAAGTCTCTCCTTTTCTGCATTGCTCACAGGAATGTCCAAGGGTGGGCAAAACTTCTCATGGGCTTCCTGCTCTCCTTATTTTGTAAAGGGGGAAAACTTTGTTAGAATTTGTGATGCGTTGTTGTGTGTGCTAAAAGAGCACCAGGAGCAAAAGGGCTCCGGATTCAGTCCAGGGATCTAACAAGCACTAAACACAATTAACAAAATTAGCAGCAGAATATGTTCCCTGCACACAGGGGAGGTCTTACTGAGAGAGAGGGGTGGCTGAGTAACTCAGAACTCAGGATTTTGGTTGTTCTGGTGCTCTGCAGTGAGATGCTGTTCCTGTCCTCTCTCGTCACTTTGGTGTGCTCCCAGACATCCAGCCTGTAAATTTAGATTACAGGTTTGTCCCCAAAATAAAGTAAATATTTTGCAGGAATCTATTTAGGGACTTTCCAAAAAAAGGCTACAAATAATCTTCTAAACCCTCAGAAAGACAGGGACATCATTCTTTACTGGATTAATTACCAGTTACGGGATTAATGAGTTTGAAATTTGCTGTTATTTTGTTAGGATTACTCTTGACAGATGGACCTGTGATTTAGCATAGAACTTTCCTTTTCTTGTGATAAAAATAATACTTTTTAACACAAGGAAATTGTCGTACTCAAAGCATCAAAATGTTCAGAAAGCTGCCCAGAACAGGAGTTAACCAAACATTGTCCAACGTGAGTTTTAATGTAAATTGCATTGGCTGCTCCACAAATCAGTGTTGTATTTGTGCACTGGTTTATCCTGTGGAGCACCTGAGCACCAGGGCTGGGATCTGAGGGTGCAGCAGATAAGTTGTAGGAGACACACAAAAGCTGTGCTTTTGGAGGGGATCAGACTGTGGGTGCCACCCCTTGGTCTGTACCAGTCTCCAAATCTGCTGAAACCAGAGGAAAAGGTTGTCATAGAAAACATAGAACTTTCTGAAAATGGCTCAGACCCCTTCTTCTTAAATCCATGGCAAAACCCCCAAACCTCTGCATTATGGTGTTGTTCTGGGTTCTGCTTTTGAAGGTTTGTTCAGGTTCCATATAGAACAAATCCATGAATGATGAGAAGCTGATGAGTGGGAGAGGAGCCACCTAATGCTGTAAAACTTCCATTTTCTGTTCAAGACACAAAAAAAAAGTGAGAAACAGCAAGACCTGAAGAATGATGAGAACCTGTGCTGTTCAAGCATTCAGGATCCCATCCCCTAGTAGTTTTTCATGAGTTTTACAAGTGCAGCTGCTTCTCTCAGCAGTTTTTTGACACCTGGTGGGCGTTTGCATTGTTAGGCTTAGAACCAACCTTTAGTCTTAATACAATACAAGCCAAAACGAGAGTTTAAAATATTGATCAGTTTTTGGCATTGTCATTGTGGCAAAGTTAGAGATACCTGCAAGCAGCCTGTGAAAATAGGTGTGCTGGAGGAGGCTTAATTCCCTTTGATGAAGTGCTTATTTTAAAGCACAGGCATTATCTGCACTGCAATCCTGTATGCTTTGGAGTTTTGCATAATTTCCAGCAATCTCAGTGCTGGAATTCTTCCCCATTACGTATTCCACCGGTTAATTTATGAAGTGTGAGGAATAAAGCTGGTTAAAAATAAATTTACTTTGGTGATACTTAATCTTTCTCCACAATACGTGCTGTAATTAACATATTAATCTGTAACAAATGCTAAAAGTTTCTTCCTAATCGCTTTGCCGTACATTTCATTTGACATTTCAGTTATATTTCACCGCCTTGCCCCGTGAGCAGAAAGTGATAAAAAAACCTCAATGAAATTGGGCATATTCATACTAAGAATCTGATTTTTGTATAAGATTAATTTGATTTTTTGTGAAAAGGCTCCATGGCTGGGAAGAACGTGACTTACATGAACAAAAATACCATTTGCTAAATGCCAAGGGGAAGGGGCACAGAACCAGAGCTTAGATGTGATTATGTAACATTTTAGATGCACTCTGAGCTAGCTCAGTATAAGCTAAGTGCAAAGCATGGCAGAGGCCCATTAAGTTGCGTCTTTATGGGGAACAAAAATCTTACAGAGCACAAAACCTGCTGCACCCTGGAAATGAAGGCAGGAATCTGCTGGCATCACAGCCTGCCGTGGGCCAGACTCCTCTCTCAGCACAACAGCCATGCTCAGTTTAACTTTGGGAGCAGTTGGAGCAGCTTTAATGAGATTGATGGAGTGCTTTGTTCTCCTACAATGGCAGCAATATTCCGGGTTTTACTTTCTCCCTCAGCGCTGGGAATTAAATACATCAGTACTGAGTTTAATCTGGAAGAGTTATGGAAGCAAGGTGATTACAAAAATGCCTCCTTTGGTTCCATCAGGGTGGTGTTGGATCAGCTCTTCTCTTTGGTGGCTGAGAGCTTTTTGGTAGACAAATTATTGTTGTTTGTACTGGAGTAGCAGCTGAACGTGCCAGTGGACAGGGCTTGACAGAGTGACAAAGGATGATGAGCTGGGTCCTGCCTCAGGTGATTTATAATCTAATAAAAGAACTCTAGAGACCTTTTGATGGAGTACTGAAATGGTATTATGGCATAATATTCAACGTGGTTCACCTAACTAAGCAAACTCATTAATCTGTTTGTTAATTTTGAATCCATTTCCCCAATGCCTCTCTCGCAGACTTTTCAATTACTGCAAAAGGGAAAACCTTTTTTCCTGAGATTACAGGAGAGTGTTTCATTAAGTGGGAGCAACTGAGGGATGAGGTGGCAAATTCCCAGCTTTGCTCCCACAGAAAACAAAGTCCAAAACTCCAGATTCTCAAAATTGCTGCTCATCTTTGATTGTACACTGGGAGCCACCCATTCCTTTTTCATCAGTAAGTGTTCCATAATTAAAAGATGTGATCCTGCCAGACCTTTGGCCTGAGGACTGTAAATTACACCACAATATGAATTTGTTTTTTGTGGCACCCTCTGTTTTTCTTTCCAGAAGTTTACCTGTCCTTCTCAACTTCTACCCCTGCTGTATCTGCCTTTTTGAATTTTCCTTCCAAAATGAAGTTATCAATCTTCTTTTTAACAAATTTGATAAACTTTGGAGTATTTCTCTATTTTATTAGTTCAATAGAGAACCTTTTTTTTTCCCAGAAGTATTTATTTACCTGCTGATTTGGCATCATTTTTACAGTTTATGCCCAGACAAGCCCAAGGCCAGGTTGGACGGGGTTTGGATCAGCCTGGGACAGTGGGAGGTGTCCCTGCCCATGGCAGGGGTGGCACTGGATGGACTTTAAGGTCCCTTCAACCCAGACTATTCTGAGATCCCCTGGGGAGCTCTGGAATGACCTGGTTGTCACACGGTGCCGTGTCCTGGCGCACATCACACAGCCTCTGCAGTATCAATCCTTCAGCAACAGCTTCCAGAATTTGCTGCTGAGCAGGAATTATTAATCTCACTTAGTCCTACTGAATTTAAAATGTATTTAAATGCTTGCAGGCATCTCCTGCTGAAGGTCTCCTTGCCAGAGATGGGAACCAGACAATTTTGACATGATGGATTCCTGAAGAATATCACCATTTCTTGTCAGTTATTTATTCCCCTGGCGCTGACACCTTAATTCTCTAATATTTCGTTCCAGAACTTCTGTGGGCACTGCAGTTAAATTAACTCATTTTCAGCTGTCTGTGTCTTCCTTTTCACCCCTTTGTGGAGCTGGGTGTGATGTTTGCCCTTCTCACTCTCCTGGGGCCTCCCCTGTGCTTTGAAAGCAAGGCTGAGCTGCTCATCCCCTCCTGGCTCCCAGCTCTGCCCTGGCGTGGCTGCTGTTTGATTCAGCACTTCTCTGATGGCAGCATCTGAGAGCAGGCAGGGGAAACTCCTTGCTCTCTTTTCCTAGTTAGTATGCAGGGAGTGACTGGAGCAGCAGAGAGAGATGTCCAGGCTTAGCAGGATTATAATTAAAGAGAACAAAGAAATTGAGAACAAAGGTGAAAAATAAAAGGGAGGGGTGAGTGAGAAAAGAAAAATAAAAGACCTAAAGAGAGAGTAGCCAGAAGTGGATTTCTTGATTTAAATCACTGATATGTTTTTAGGTAATTTTTATCATAAGGTCTTGCTGTTTCTCCCTTTATATTTTTTTTTACTGTCTTGAACAGAAAATGGAAGATTTATAGCTAAAAAATACTGCCATTGGGATTTCCCTCTGCCAAACCATCAAAGCATCATGTATATGCCAGTATATTTGTGTATTTTATAAACAAATAAATATGCATATATACATCCTCACTCAGCAGAATTGATGGTGCCAGGGATAGTTCTAAGCCTCCAATCTAGGTAGAAATAGATTTACTTGAAATCCTGGCTGCAGCTCATGGCACATGAGATCCCAGAGCTCCTGAATCATCACTTGGTCCCTGAAAGAAAATTCCATGGGAGCTCAGCAGGGGACAGCTGGTCCAGCCCTTCCCTGGCAGGATTTATTCCAAATCTCCTCTAACATTCTGGCTGGAAGATTTCAGCCAACAGGTTCAGCATCAGCCCAGGGACCAAACCTAGGGGCTGAAATCCCCAACTCTGATGTGATATTTCTGTCTGTGAAAACTCACTTGGCTCTGTGTGCTTCAAAGGAAAATTGTTCTGAAACTGCTGTACTTATAATCCAAACTGCTCCAGTGAATTCACCACTGAAATTCTGCTCTGTTCTTACACTGAGAACGCCAGGCTGCTCATTTGGATGGATTTTGGTTTGGTTGTTGTTTTTCAGCTTGGTGACTCATTTTCTAGACAAGGTGAAGTAAATAGTTGATGTTTCACAGATGTGCAGTAGATGGACTCATTCTTCTAAAATATAACAGCTTTTTGTCTGTTCTTCAGTAGTTAAGAATGCTAAAACCTTTTCCTCACTCCTTTTACTCACAGGACTCTGCATTTAGTGGTTGGAGGGCACTTTTTCACTATGGTTTACAGGGAATATGCTGTACATCTTCAAAAATCCCCACTAAAATAATAATAAAAAACCACTTTCAGATGGATTTTGAAAGAGGAACGTTAAAAATCATCCACTCATTCCCTCATCTGTGGACTCCTACTGATTTCTGTTTAAATGGGGTTAATTCAATTATGTCAAGTGTTTCTGTTTTTCTCCTTCATGGCATCACGTGTGACTTTACTGGAAGCAGTACAAAGGGACATCTAAGAGCACACTCACAGATTTCCTTTTGAAATATGCCTCCCATATCTCCTAACAAGAGATATTCAGCTCTGGAGAGCTGGGCTGGCTGCTCTGCTCTTGTGTTTGCAGGATGCTGCTGGCTCATCCCCACAGGGATTTTTGTGATGCCCTTTTGTGGCCGGCAGGGCTGGACCCCACCGAAGGATCAGGAGGGGTTAGGGTGGGTTTTTGGGAGAGGTGGCTAACCTGAGGTGAGCATGGGGAGGAGAGATGTCACACCAAGAGCTCCTGTGTGTTTGGAAGTGAGTTTTCTGGGGGAGGGCTGCGGGCAGAGCTGGGTGTGGGTCCCACAGTGGAGCCCCATCAGCATCCCGTGGGGGCTGTGCTGGGGTTTGTGACAAGGACTGCGCCTTTCTAGGCAGAGCAGGGCTGGAAGCAGAAAATGCAGAGCTGGAAAGGGCAGACAAAGGGCTGCAGGCTGAGTCAGAGGATGTCTAAGCCATGCTCAGCCATCTGCCAGCTCAGCCGTGCAGGGATCCCTTCCCCAGGGCTGGGAGCTCTGACCAGGTTTGCTTTGGGTTCCTTCTCCTTCCTGGCTCCCAGAAAGAGTTTCCCATTCAAATTTCCTGAGCCATCTCCACCTCTGTGTACTTCTGTCACCTGTCCCTTACTGCTGACTCTGCCCTTCCTGGCTGAGCTGCTGATCCATGGTGCTGCCCTGGGCACCCTGCTTTGGACGTTCTGCCAAATCCCTCCGGCCAAAAACGAGGCAGGGAACCATCCTGAGAATCAGAAAGGGGAAGGTAAAAGATTCATGACAGAGCCTCACACCGTGGGCACAGATATGGATGAGAACTTTATGATCATAAACACAAAAATACCTGAAGGAATGAGGTCTGGCATTGAATAATGGGGTAGTGCCAAAGATTTTTGTGTAGCTGGAGGAACTCTTACCTTTGGGAGATGTGCTGTGGTGTCTCCTGGGTGGAGACAGAAAGTGGATAAAAATTGTAGTGTGATCTGGATCAAAAAAAGAAAAAAGGTGGAACTTTTCCACCACACAGAAATGCAGTGAGAGCTGGCTGTCATTGGAGGTGCTGAGAGCAGGAATATGGCCATGCAGCTCCTGGGAGGGAAGAAACAAAGCTCCAGTATCCTACTGGATGTGTTTGGCAGCTGTTAAAACATGCACCAGCTGATCAGAGATGGGTTTATAGAAGTATTGCCTCTGCTTTCAGGTGCTGGCTATCGTTTATGCAGTTTGTGAAAAAGCTGCTCTACTATCAACAGAAATGAATATATAATGTAAAATGCCAGAAAAGTGTGTGGGCAAGCTTTTAAGGAAATGGGGTGCAAATTTATTGCCATATCTGTGCAAAGAGGCTGAAATGAGGGGAGAATAAAGCAACCACAATTTGGAGCAGGGGAGGAGTACCAGGAGAAGAGGTGTCCTGTTCCAGGGCTGGCTCTGAGCAGCACCTGTGTCACTCAGGGCTCTGGGCAGGTGGATCCCCATCACTCCCTGAGCTCTTGTCTCAAAGGCTTCCAAAAAGCCCTCAGGTGCTGAAAGATATTTTTAATACTGGCTATTTTAACACAGCCCTATTTCTTGATTTCTTTGCTGCTCCTGGTCAGCAAAGGCCCCTGGAACTCAGCAATTTGTCACATGTGTGTTTATAGTGAAGAGGGCCACGGATTTGTAGATTATTTAATGTAGAAGAGAGTGAAAATGGGGAAAGGGCAGAATTTTCTAGCAGGGAGTTCCATCAGCGGAGTGGGAAATAGGGCTTGTGTGGCATTTAGAGGTGAGGACAGGTGAGCATCCGGAGTAATTTGAAAAAATACTGATGTGGGGATTGCAGTGTCTGATCTATTTTGTCTCAGAGAAAGCTCTTAAATGTGAAAAACTGATGTCTTCGGGGAAAATTCATATCTAACACAGATTGCTGTACCTCCAGTGTTTCAGGAAAATGATGACATCCTCTATCAGCTGAGGAATCTATCTAAAATTGTAATGGAAGCAGCACCTAAAGAGAAAAATAAGACATCTTGGTGCACAAACACACCCAAAGCAAAGAGCTGTTATGATCAAATATTTAGAAATTTAAACGTGCTGCCAAAGTGTAACTCATTAAAACAGTGATTAAAAACCTGTTTCATAGGTGATATTGTAAGGCTACACATTGATCTGATTTCCTAATTTTGTGCAAATTTCTGTTATTTTTTTATCGCTTTAGAGGAACACTTTTCTTAAATTGCATTAAAAATTAAAAGGCCCACATTAATTACCTTTTTTTTTATTATTATTTTTGCCCAGAATGATAAAATTATAGTCAATATTATGAGTGACTGAAAAAATATATGTACACTCATGCATAAGCTCCAGCATCCCTGTACTGTGTGCTCTGCAACCTTAAAATTCTGGAAAAACTTTCTGATATCATTGCAAAACTTTTAAAGTTGTTGCTTTTCCCACAAAATATCCAGTGTTCAAGGAAAAGCCGTTTATCGTGGAGAACACATTGTATAACAAAGTTACAATCTCTAATTAATACAGGAGCTTTTCACTGTGCGTTGAATCCCAAATTTGGAATTATCAGTGAGCAAGGTAATTAAGGATGAAGCTGCTGGAGATAAGTAACTCTCCAGCCATCTTCTGGGTGACATATGAAAGCATCTAAGCACTCCTGTCAGCAATTAATCTTCTGTAACTCACACCACGTGCAGATTGAGAGCAGATCCAGTCCTGAGCTACACAGCACATGCTGAAATCTCCTTTTTGAACACGGAGCTGGCATCACATCTCGGGTTTTGCCTCACTGGGTCCTCCATAAAAGGTTGATTCTTGAGACAAGAGAAATAATATGTGCTGTTTAATTGTTTATTAGCACGAGAGCTTCACACGGTGGAAGGAATGATTGTTTATTGAAACAAGACCTTCAAGGGACTCTTTAATTATAAAACAGCTTGATATTTTAAAGGAAATGACAGCAGCAACAGAAAGAACAATTTACTGTGGGTAGCAGGTTGAGTATAGCTTGGGGCCTATTAATCAGTCATGCACAACAACTATCCCATAAAGGAGCTGGAATTAACGGGCAGAAAATTCTTCTGCAGGAGGATTCAGAGAAACACGGCTGGGCTTTCAAATATTATCAACATTTGCATCATATTCCACAGAGAGGAGCAGAAGCAGTGCCTGCCTCACAGCTGGAGATGGATAAAAGGGAGATGTGAGTCCCCAGGTGTGGAACCCTCCAGGAACAGAGCAGTGGCACGGTTCTGAGGAGATGGGGACACTCCAGACACAGCAGTTTGCGGCTGCTGCTGGTGCTGAGACACAAACTAAGGCTTTGAAGCAGGTGGATTTTTTTGCTGGGCATCTCCAGTTGCACAGGCAGAGAGATGGAATGGAGAATGTTGCCTTGAAGTTTCCTGGAAAGGAAACACAGATCTCAGCTGTTGCCTTTTGAAGAACACGCCTTTATAAATGTGCGTAAATGCTTAATGACGGAAAAGGATGTTTGTCCATCAGAACTGTGGAGAGATGTCATGGAGAGAAACTCGGAGTGGGGCAGAATTTTCCTTGTGTGGGCCATCAGTGTGGATTGTCCAAAGGCTTCACAAAGCCCTCAGGCAGTTTGTGAGAGCACTTTTACTCTGTCAGGGTCCCTGAGGTTGTGAATCCCAGCAGGAGGAACCAGGATGCTCCACAGGGAGCCCTGACATGGAATGAGCAGTGCAAAACCAGCACAGGCCTGTCTGACCACACCAAAGGGAAGGATGCTGGACACCACCAGCCACTGGAAAAAGCAGAGGAGAAAGAAACAAGGAAAAAAAAATCAGGTGATGGAGAGTTCATGTGTGGTCCTTGAAAGACATTTTTAGTACTGGGTATTTTATCACAGCCCTATTTCTTCATTTCTTTGCTGCTCCTGGAATGAGCAGCCAGTGCAGTGCCCAGCAGGGTCATTCAGAGAGCTGGGGTGAACTTTGGGGCCAGCCTGGCAGAGCAGTGGGGCCATCACCCTTTGGGACATCCCTGAGCAGGGGTTTGTTCACCCCAGAGCCACGTCTGCCATGAAGTGACAAACCCAGTGAAAGGGCTCCACGTGCCCACAGCTGCCCAAACCCTGTAATATTGAAAGCACATTCTACTTTTATCCTCAGAACAAAATTCCTTGTAGTGACAAGGAATCTCACAGCCAGGGAGAGGGCTGAGGGATTTCATTCCTGCTGCCTCATGGAGCCATTTTCTCCTCAGTAAAAACACACCTTGGGGATTTCATCTGCTGGCTTTCCCCAGAAGAAATGAGATTTCTTGTGTGTAGACTGGGAGATGGAAAATTCTAGTTCAGCTCTGAGCTTTCTTTTCCTTTTTTTTCTTTTTTTCTTTTCTTTTGTTTTTTATTTTTTTTTCTTCATTTCACTGGGGGTTCTGTGCTTGTGGTATGTCAGGTAATTAGTTTTTAGGTAAATTAATCTTCAAGTGACACTAGGAGGTGGGAAGTTAATTCTCAGGCATTCCTGGTTCCTCTCTGACTATCTAATTATTCCTGAGAGTTGTAGGGGCTGTGTTCTAGAAATGCAGCTCAGCATGGGGTTAAGCAGTGCCCGAGCACAGGAAAAAAGGGTAAAAAATTACCATTTTTGACAGGCCCACAGCTGCTTGGAGATTGTCATTCCCCAATTTTCATTTCTGTCCTGTTGGTGTTGTAAATTATTAATCAAACAGTGATTACCTGTACAATCCTCTGAATTTCCAGAGAGCTTTCTTAATGGGAGCTAACACACCTGTCATGTGCTCGAGAGAAGTTGTGAACTCTGAGCCAAATTTTCCCTTTTATTCTGCTGCTGCAGCTTGTTTGTGAGTCAAGGAGTTTGGCATGCAGGAAGGAGCATGATTTTACTGTGAATTAAATAGGAAAAGGGAAAATGCTTGTGATACAGGTCAAAGAACAGAAGAAAATGTTGGCCTGGGTACCCATAAAAGATCTGTACAATGTGAAAATAAAATTCTCCAAGCACAGTGGTTTAGAGGACAAAGCTGAAAGTGCATAAAAATAATAAGGAAAGAATTTAAATAAGAGACTTGGGGAAAGCAAGGAGATATCAAGATAGCTGTGGAAAAAAATAAACAATACAGGCTGCAAGAGTTTTGTAAAATCTGATGAGAGTCTAATTGAATTTTGGGGATGTTTAAGACAAGTAAACATAAGTGATGTCATCAGATCTTGAAAAAAGGAAGACAGGCTCAGCTGCAAGGTCTGAAGTCTCTCTGGAAAGATGCAAGATGAGATCAGACAAGTAGGATTGGGAGAAGTTTTAATTTTTTTATCTTCTTCATTGCAATTGCTGGAGCTGTGTTTGATTTGCCAGGAGATGAGGTGATAAAATACATCAGTGATCAGGAGAAATAAAGCCCCAACAGCACAGGTTCAATACTTAGAGTAGGGATGGTGTAAATGCCTCAGTACAAAATAACCTTACTAATTTGGGAATAAAAATGTGGGATGTGGTTTTTCCTTCGAGTTTTTAAAGGGGAATTGTTACTTTTCTAAACCCAGAAAGTATTGTTTTAGTTTTGTTCCCCATCAGCCTTGAGGGAGTTCAAGACTGAAAGACAAAAAGAGCAAATGTAAAAAAAAAAATAATATTTTCCCACCTTCTTCTTACCTTTCGACCTTTTCAGAGAAGAAAAGCAAAGTCTCGTGTGGAGACACCAAAGAGAGGAGCTGTGGAAGGAAGAGGCACTGAGGTGAACAAAAGGGAGCTAAACCTCAAAAGTCAGCTTTTATCTGAGGCAAACTGGAACAGAGCAATGTTTGAGACAGAGGAAACTCAGCAAGAAGGATTAAAATGACAGCTCTCTCACCTCATCAGGAGAAAACATTCTGAGCAATAGCTCAGGTGTTATTTTCAATAATATTCTGGGACATGATAAAGAATAACAGATATTTGTGGTTTAACCTGCCTGCTTGAGGCAAATTGCCTGGCTCCACTCTCTGCTTTCCTGCCTGTTTCTGAGCAGCTCCATTTGAAACAGCCATTTTTGGAGTATATTCATTTATCCAGCGTGTGTGGGTGCTCAGCTCTGCAGTCCCCACAAGTGGAAGGTGTTTTCAGGCACAGATTGTCCTGTGTAACATGCCAGGAGACAAAAATTCAGCTGTCAAAGGTTCAATATTCCTCACCATTTTCATGCAGGATCCTTGGGCCTTTCTCAGTCCAACAGATTTCAGTGCAGAAATTTTCAGATTGCAGCAAGTTCCAGTTTCCAGTCCTGCTGGAACACGGGGCTGTTTTCTTTCCATCTCTTCTAAAGCTCAGCTGCATCTGCCCCCTCTCAAATCCTCAAGGCTTGTTCTGCACATTCCTTATTTCCTGCCTGCTTTTCCCCATCTTCTACCCCAGAGTCTGCTTTTCCTTATTGATTTCTGCACTTTCAGCTGCTTCACAAGATGTAGCAGCTCCTGCTCGGGCCAGAGGGTCTCACCTTTGTCTGGGCCACAGGGATGTCAAGCCAAACCTTTTTTTTCTGCCTTCCCTACTGCAGGTTTTTAGCAGAGCAGATCACACAAACCAAGCAGAGCCGCCCACCTTCACACTCTCGCTTCATCCCACGGTGAAACAAACACCTGGAGTATTTTGTTAAAAGGAGTTAAATTGATAAATTGATAAACTTTTCCAGTATTGCTGGGCCAGGAAGGTGCAAACATGCAGTGATGGGTTCTGAGGTGGTTTTGGGGCTGGGGGGTGCTGGGGGATGGCCAGCAGAGGAGTTTGGCCAGCTCAGCTTGGGGTGCCCAGGAGATGCTGGCACTGGTGACATCTCTGCTGGCTCAGAGCAGTGACAAGGTCACTGGAATTCCACAGTGGCCACAGGGGAAGAGCTGAGAACCCAAATATAAGAAGGCAGCGTTAACTAAAATAGATGAAGAGGTAATTAACCTTCAGACTTGTCAGTATTTCCAAGAACTGTAGGCAACCCAAACACTACCAGGCTTCTCTGTGTCATTGTGTTGTGACTCACCCCAGGAAGATTTATTTTTCACGTGCCCAATTTCGCTGCATCTTCTTCTTGTAAAAATCAAAGCAGTGTAGCTTGCTTAGGGAAAAAAAAGAAAAAAAGGCAGCATAATATCTTGATGATTTCTTAAGAGATCTCTTCTCGCAGTTTTAGGTACCTTAGAAAGGAAATTGATGCATCTTCCTTTCTTCTTTGTGTGTTCTTGGTGCCACAAGCTGTGCACAGCATGCTTTCAATTAATTTAAACTAACTTTCCATCTGCTGCAGCAAATGTAGGATTTGAGTGAAAGACAGTATGATGGAGTGACACGGAGCCTGCTGATGGCCACTAATGTGGGAGCCAGTCTGCTGTGGAAAATGGAATATCCACTGCAAAATGGAATATCCCTTTCCACTCCACCTTAAAGGCTCGCTTTAGTGAAAAATGATTATTGTTTTCAATATTTGCCTAATCAGGACGGGGAAGGAAAGCTTTAGTGCTGGAGATGGTGATTTACATTTTACAGAGCGTGGTAATGTGGAGAGCAGGATGTACCAGATCGATTCCTTTTTAATTGCCACTTTCATCAAGCTTTATGGTATGGAATTATTTCATTATGTTTCTGCACTTAAAACAAAACCACAAAAACGCTGAATATGATTGGAACTCAGAAAGCTTTGGCTTCGCTATCAGTCTGATCAGAATACCGTGCGTGTTGCAAATATTCTGCTTTTCCCCAAGGAATTAAATTCCAACAAAGGTATTTAAATTAGAAAAGCCAAGGCCGCAGCAAAACAGCGACAATGGCAACATTCAAGTAATGACACAGTCTAAATTATAGTAAATGTGTACAATAAAAGCCTTTTGCTATTAAATGCGTGCACTTTACAGACATTAATTAGTCCTTTGTGTGGGGGTTATGCTGTTGGGTTTTTTTCAGAGCTGATGGTGTTTTTTTCTTTATTTTTACATTATGAAATAGCAACTAACTGTAATTCTGGCACCAGCCCTTCAAGCAATAACTGTTTAAAGCAATGTGGTAATTAAGTTTTACCTGCAGCCCAACCTTGTTCCCAGTTTAACTCAGGAGAATAAGTTTATGGCTTTTCCCCCCCCCCCCCAATTTAAATTAGCACATTAATTTGCAAAGTGGAATTAATGTGGGGCCCTGCTTCCTCCTCCCTGTATTTCCTCCTTTAAGTACTGTGCTTTCAGCCCTGCTTGGCCTCTTCAGCTGGTCAAACACATGGAAATCAAAATCCTGGGGTTTTGGTGGGATGTGCAGGGAGCTGTGGTGGCTGCGTTTGTGTGAGCAGCAGCAGGGAGAAGATAAGGAACTGCCCCTTGGAATTCAAACCTCAAACTCAACACCACTTGCACTTAAGAGTGGATTTCATGGAGAATAATAATTCTGTATAATCCTGTGCAGTTTCATGGAAATTGATGCCATGTTTTCATGGCAATTATGTACCTGCAGTCAGGGCAGATTCTTCCCTGCTGCTGACACCTCTGTCACCTCAAGCACTGGCAGTTCTTGGTTTGGGGGGTGTTTTCCTGTTTGTTTAGTTTGCTTTTTATTTATTTTTTTTTAAATACCTCATTCTTGGCAAGGCTGAGCAAGAGCTGAATTTCAGGTGACCTCACAGCCTACCTGTAGAAAAAACACTGTAAGATACCCAGTGAGTGTGGGAGAGGGGCTTCCCCTTTCCCCTTTCCCCTTTCCCCTTTCCCCTTTCCCCTTTCCCCT